>NC_134266.1:30171070-30423570 GCF_031893055.1 Leptodactylus fuscus | reverse complement strand
AGCGAGAATAAACACAGTGATGTCACAGTATCAGAAGACTAACCAAAGTGATGTCACATTACAGACATAATAAATAGTGATGTCACAGTATTAGGAGTAACTCAACCATCTGCAAGGAGTTTGTATGTTCTCCCCGTGTTTGCATGGATTTCCATCCCATATTCCAAAAAGACATACTGATAGGGAAAAAAAAATGTACATTGTGAGCTCTATGTGGGCTCACAATCTACATTAAAAAAAAAAAAAAAACAGTATTAAGAGTAACTCCTAATACAGAAAAAATATTGAATAATTCTGTGCTGAAAAACTTGAAGGATATGCCCCCTTTAAGGTCCCCAATTTAAAGTTTATATAGAGATATTGTATAATATAGTTGAATAACTTCTTAAATGTTATATACTATACTACATTACTTATCTTGCATAGCTCATGAGTTACAGTGTGAATTACTGCAGAGATGCTTTCAGACTGCTGCTGGCTTTCTTTGGAAACAGTCAGTAAGGTTGTCCTCAGATAAAATTCTAGTAGCTGAATTAAGCTCATACAAAGCCATTGGCTAGTAAGTGTTTCCTGTATTAGATTACTGATCATTGTCCTCTATGATGGCTCCAGTTCCTGGAATATGAATCCCCAGGACAAGCACTTTTCAGACGCCAAGTCAGCAATGCATGCTGGGAGATTTCAGCTGTAAAATTGTATATGGAGCTCTAGAATATAATACAAGCCATATATGATAAATAATAGTGTTCGGTACTGTGCCGATGTGGAAAAATATGGCAAAGTAAGAATGATTTCAGAAACAGAAGGGTTAATAGTTTCTTGCAGACAATTTGTGAAGGAGCTCGGCAGGGAGGTTGTTCCCGCCATCTTGGAGAACTAAGCACAGATCTTCTGTGGTTGTAGGTTTTTTCCAATACTTCTGTCTGTTCATGTCATCCCAGACAGACTGGATGATTGGGGGGGGGGGATATTATCAATTCCAGGACTCTTCCCTAAATATTGATCTGGTTTAGATTTCTCTTTTCTTCATTCTATTTTTGAAAGAATTCTAACGTTGTAGCATATTTTATTTCCACACCAGCCTAAAACTTTTGCACAACACTACTCTACATATGTAAGATGCAAGAGTTCCATATGTATCCTTTAGCTGATGAGTTAACAGTAGACATGTCTCCTAAGTGTTATGAGTGACCTTAAGCCATAAACAAGCTTCCTACCCAATAAGGAACTATGTAACTTGTAGAACTACAGTACACGAGACGGACTTCCCAAGACAGACTAAAATAAGAACATAGCAATCACATCAGTACCTAAGCCCCAGAGGTCACATATTGGTCAAGAGACACATAGTTAATGGAAATTCTCACATGTCCTCCTTCAGATTACACGGCTTCATTCCTATTCATACATGAACAGAGGTCACTGGCTGCAGTGATGAATATTAGTGAGTCGAGTGACACAAACATCATCTGTTTCCCGGCTTTTCAGGTTTCAGTTTCAGCAACCAACACAACATCTTCTGTGCAAAGTGATTTCATCAACATATTCATCCCAACAATAAGGTATGGAAAGGTCACCTCTGAGAGATACTGTGTCCCTCCAGCTGCTGCAGGACTACAAACCCCAGCAGGTCTCATAAGGGAGGACTGTTTCATTATTCTACACAATTAACTTTTTCTAACCCTTTTATAAGGTGAAGTTTAATAAAGCGGTATTCTTATCAGATAATGTTTCGGAATATCTCTAGGCTAACCTTGCACATTAAATAAAAATTTGCAATGATGCTCTAAATCCAGTGCTAGTTTTGACTTAAACAAATGCAGTCAAATCTGAAAACAAAGGAGTTTTTCTGTGCAGGATTCTGTCCTGATCCTTGCCTTCCATGGTGTTTAGTGTGAGGCAGAGACCTAAGAAAGATGCTGGAGAAATAAGTGCCTGCTCGATCTTTCTGTGGTTTCCTTGGCTGATTCAGCTGCAGAGCCCAAGGCGCGAGACACTCTGCTGAGTGAGTTAAAGCCACATGTACACAGGAAGTTCCATTCAGCCGACTGCAACACTTCCTTTTCTGTAAGTGCCCCATAAACAATAGACACAAAGAAAATAGTTCACAGATTTTTCCATTCCAAATAGTTAGATATTCATAGTGCAAGGGTACTTGAGTAGAGGATTATTTAAGATGCAGACAAAAAGAGCAAGAAAGGAAAGAGAAGGTCACTCTCAGCTTGGAGCCGCTGTACCAGGATGCCACTCACGTGGCACCATCTTGGAATAATAATGGAAAGCAAATGGACTGCAAAGTAAAGAAAAATTCAAAACACAATCCACCACAAATTCCTCTTCACTTTCCATTGTGTGAACATGGCCACCTAAGTCTACACCAATTGGCAATCATTAGCCAATTTCACCCTATCATGGCAAACATGTTTGTCTTTGTTCTTCCAATCGCCAAAAATTCCAACACACTGCATATTTTTGGCAGTATTAAGTCTGCCATTGGGGGTGTGAACAGTCATTTCAATTTAAGCGTACCTCCAGTTATAAACTATTTTTCAGGAGAAAATAAGAAACTTTGTATTACATCTTATTAAGAAGATCTATTTTCTTCAGCATGTATTAAGCTGTTCTCCTGCTCCATATCTTTGCTCTATTCAGCCTTACACATCAACAACTTATTACAACACACATTACAACTTTATGGAGCACGGAGGGAATCTCCTGCCAGCTGGTTAATTGATTTATTGCCTCATTCTGTGTACTAGTAGCCTCTGATCTGCAACCTAGTAGTAGTAAAAAAAAAAAAAAAAAAAAATATCAGAGTGTAATTGTTTGAGTGTCTTTTCTATCCCCCTACTGTCTTTATAGACTAATATGGAGAAAGTAACTGCCTGAAAAGTGGAGGAGAAACCAAGTGACCTTAGCTTTACCATCTTACTCTTTTTGTCTGTATCTTCGAGAGTCCTCAACTCAAGTACCTTTGCACTATGAATAGCTAACTATTTGGAATGGAAAAAAACCTACGGACTATTTTCTTTGTGTCTATTGTTTATGCTTGGAAGATGCCTGCAGTCGGATGAATGTAAACTAGGGTTGAGCTGATCTTGAAATTCCAGGATCATTTTTAAAATCCGATTTCCGATCATTTTCCATCCAAACCCAATCCCAATTCCGAGCCTAATGCATGTCAATGGGATTTTTTAATGATTGAAAATCGGATTTTAAAAACAATCCTATTCACTACACAGCATGGAATCCAAAAATTGAATGCTTCGATTTTTGGACTCCACACTGTGTAGTGCTGAAAAAATCCACCGGCTACTTAGTTCCCCCTGCTGGCCAGTAACCTGCACAGAACCGCTGCCACCCCCCGTTGTTCTCGGTCCTCTTCTCTCGCTAGGAGTAGGCAGGGCTTCTTGTGGCTTAGGAGAGTGTGGGCGGGTACTGGGTGTGGAGACGTGAGTGCATCACTCACATCTCCCCTCCCAGTACCCGCCCACACTCTCCTAAGCCACAGAGAGTGTGGGCGGATACTGGGGAGAGAGGAGAGGACTGAGAACAACGGGGAGTGGCAGCGGTTCTGTGCAAGTAAGTAGAGCGATCAGGATCGGAATTCTGTTCCCGATCTTTTTTAGGCGGGATCGGAACCCGATTGCGATCGTGAAATTTACTCAATCGCTGCTCGGGATCTGATCTTTTCCGATCCCGAACGCTCAACCCTAATGTAAACATATTTCTTTAATAAGATATGTGACAATGTTTGCCAGTACTATTCATTTATGAAAAGTTATTTATATCTGGAAGTATGCTTTAAAGTGCACATGCTTGGTTACTATTCATGTCACTACGTCATGGGGTGGCGGCCACACATAGGGGCACTCTGGAGCACTTACAGAAAGGTTAATGCATAAAAAATAAGTGTCTGTAGTGCAAATAATGAATATAGGCACTACGGACATATCGCTTATGCACTTCCTTTTCTGTAAGTGCCCCATGTTTGGCTGACATCCCATGAAGTAGTGACATGAATAGTGTCCAAGCCTGCACACTACTGATCCATACACATGGGGCACTCATGGATACTTGTGGCCCCTGATTAGTGAACCCTTAGTGACTAAACAATTATCTACCTCTCCTGCACTCTGTACGCACAATACATACCGCCCATCCGTCCCAATTTCTGTGGGACACTCATGCTTTCCTACCCCAGTCCTGCTGTCCCGCGCAGCTCCGTACATGTCCCACTATGTCCCTTTAATTATTTACTGTTCAATCATTCCTCCGATCATGGCCTGCTCTTATAACAGATAAGAGGCTGCGGTGATCGGAGGAATGCTTTACTATGGTTCAAGGACCTTGTGTGACATTACATGGTCATGTGACTAGGTGGGCGTGTCAGTGTCCCGTGCAGTGAAGAGAGAAGAGATCCGTGTAAGGTACTGAGAAGGGAGGGGGAAGGGGGGATCTGAGATGCAGGATGGAGAGAGAGAGAGAGAGAGAGAGTCTGTGTGTGTGTGTATGTCATTATACTGGGGACATAGATGGAGAAGGGACATGAAATGGAGCAGATAAAGGGGGCACTTAAACGGGGGGACAACTGGAGAGGGCATTAAACCGTGGGAGTAGCTGGAGGGGACCTGTCTGCCTCTAGTTGCCCCCACCTTCCAGCTACCCCTACGGTTTAATGTCTGCTTCTAGTTGCCCACCGCTTAATGTCCCACTTCATCTGCCATTTATTTATTGCCCCCTCCAACTACCTCCATTGCTAATGTCCCCCTCCAGCTGATTCAGTTTCATGTTTAAACTGGGGCACCAGGAGAAGGACTTAATACTGTGGGGAAGTTGGAAGTGAACATTATACTGTAATGTGGAGACATATAATGTGCGGGTGACTGTAGGAGGATTATACTGTGTCGGGGGACATGAAAAATGAAAGAGAATGGGCAGAGTCAACATAAAAGTGGGCGGGGCTAAATGTGCCGCACATTTTGTCCCTCTTTCTGTTGTTCAAAAGTTGGGAGGTGTGACAATATACTATATATCTATATACATATAGATATACAAAGAGTGATTATGCTCTTTGCATGACTATTCTTTTAGCGGTCGAGTGGCATCCTGTTGGGAAGTAACAATAACATGATATATATATATATATATATATATATATATATATATATATGTATCTTCCGTCTAGCTGTGCAGACAGCGGAGGCTGAACATGGGCAGGTGGTTCTGTAAACCAAATCTAACTGTATTTGTGCTTTACCTTAATATGTTGGTTTTCTCAAAATCTGGCTTTAGGCTATTGTCACCTGTAATGTAATTATGCTTGGTTGCATTGAAAAGTCAGCGAAGCAGACATCAGCAGCAAGACCTAATAAGCCATCTATATGTTCTCTAAAACCTGGCACATTGTGTAGCCGCATGGGAAAGTGTCTTCTTTTCAGACCCCTAATTGGCTCTGTGTAGCTGCTTATCTGTATTGCACTGACCAGACCCCTCTTATTTCAGTCTGGACCACACTTCAGTTTAATCAGCCTTCCTAACCTTATTTATGGGACCAAATCCATTTTTACATTGCCAGCGGTAATAAGAATTGGCTGTATCGAGACAAGATGGATTGTGTTATTGCTATTGTCGTAGACCTTAATGAATGTAGTATTGCTATGTAAATTGAGTACACAAGCTGCTGCGGGTCACTTTTATACATATGGGAATGTACAGGTTATTACATAGGGTTGGTAGGTGACAATTGAGCCTTCATTAAATAAATAAATATATATATATATATATATATATATATATATATATATATATATATGTACTAAACTAACATTTGTTGCATCCTTTTCACATTATGGCGTGTCGTAAAATAACTACTGTTCATTTAATAACTGCTATACCTGCAGCGTCACCATATGTAACAATTCCTTAAAGGGATGGTTTACCTATAAAATTCTGTTCTTTAGTAAGTTGAGTGTTTAATGCCTTGTTCACATCTGCATTGATATTCCATCTGGGGGAGTCTGCATGAGGACCCCCCCACAACAGAATACTGAACGCAACTGCCAGCACACGGACCCCATAGACTATAATGGGGTCCGTGTGCTTGCCACCAGATCTCTACAGGGATCATGCGGATAGGAAAGTAGTTCACAATCTACTTTCCTGTCCACATGATTCATGTGGGCAGCGTGCGGCAAGCACACGGACCCCATTATAATCTATGGTATCTATGTGCTTTCACAGCACACCCCTTGCCGGTGCATTTGGTATTCCATTCGGGGGGCCCCATGCAGACTCCCCGAACAGATTACCAAATGCAAATGTGAACGAGGGGTAAGGGAGTCTGTAGGCAGTACGCATGATATAAAGCCAGCCCTACAGATAGATAGGTTAGAGTCACCTGAATCCCCTTCCTCTGTTGTCGAGATATCGCTGTTTATGTCAATATGTAAATGAGCTCTTAGAATCAATAAGGGTGTTGCCATTGCACCAAAAAGTTAATTTACATATTGACAAAAAAAGGTAATATCTTGGCAATAGAGACCCTAACCCTTCTATATGTGGGGCTGAGTCAATAGGCTGGTTCTAGTGTCAAAATCTTTAAACAAAAATGAGAAAAATTAAAGAATTTAAGAAATTGGTGAGCAAAAGTTGCAAGTCTCTTTTGTGCCACAATTTACATATTTGGACCATTTCCCACCTTACTTTGCAGGGCTTTGCATGATAACTTTATAGAGCAGATCTTCATCTCACCTCTCATAGCTGCTGTAGATTTGGTTTACAAATTTACCGAGCGGTTTGTCTGTGATTGTTCCATTTTACTCCAGTGCACTATGGACTAAGAGCAGTGTAGGAACACCAGTCCTAGTAATATCATCTATTTATTCATCAAGATCACTACATTAATAGGTATTACATGGCTTATTTCAATTTATAGATTTTCTTTAACCATCTTAGTAGTGACATTTATTGTCTTGATTGGTTGCCAATGGACACAACCACGTCTGCAGGAAAATTCCAAGATCAGGACTTGTCAGAACCTCAGCCATGATGTCCTTATTGTGGACAGGTTATCAGGCAGAGGCACTGCACGTATGAGAAGATAGCCCGGACATAATAAGGAAATCATGGCTGGTTATCAGGAGGACACTACATGTATGAGAAGATAACCCGACCACAATAAGGACATCATGGCTGGTTATCAGGAGGACACTACATGTATGAGAAGATAACCTGACCACAATAAGGACATCATGGCTGGTTATCAGGAGGACACTACATGTATGAGAAGATAACCCGACCACAATAAGGACATCATGGCTGGTTATCAGGAGGACACTACATGTATGAGAAGATAACCTAGACACAATAAGGACATCATGGCTGATAATCAGGAGGACACTACATGTATGAGAAGATAACCCGACCACAATAAGGACATCATGGCTGGTTATCAGGAGGACACTACATGTATGAGAAGATAACCCGACCACAATAAGGACATCATGGCTGGTTATCAGGAGGACACTACATGTATGAGAAGATAACCCGACCACAATAAGGACATCATGGCTGGTTATCAGGCATGTAATTACTTATGTACACAAACATGTTTAACTTTTCATCGTCAACAAATTTAAATAAGGTTATGTCCATGGGAAAGCCCCTTTAGTCTAAGGCCTCATTTAGCAAAATGCTGCAAAAGAATGCTGTCGAAAAAACCCATAGTGGAAACACATTGCGTTTTTTGCAGCATTTTTCATTGCATATTTGTGGAGTTTTCCTTTGCGGACTTTCTTCCGCTATTATACCTATACAGAAAACGCTAGTGTTATAATTGACATACTGTGATTGAAAAAAAGCGGCCATTTTTGAAAACACTGCTTTTTCGCTGTGGATTTTGGGACTCCAGCGTTAGGGCTCTTGCAAATGACCGTGACCATGCTCAGTGTGCTATCCATGTATTACACAGATAACACACCGACCCATGCATTTATATGGACCCTGTACATATGACTGTGAATTACATGGTCACGTGCGTGGGCTGACAGTCCGGGTTGCAAAATATAGAACAGGTCCTATTCCTGTCCTATTTAGAATATGTCTTGTCCTTGCTTCCGTAATTCCTATTCATGAAAGGAGCCGTGGTGACAGGTGATATCCGCATGTCCCCTGTGCGCTGACTGTGCCTTTAATTCAAGGCCGGCTGGAAGCGCACGGTCATGTGCAACTGGCCCCATATTGTAGAAATGCAGTTTTATTGTTCCATATATTGCTGCTTTTTTTTAGTCAAACCCAGGGGTGGATTGAACAGAAGGTAGAAGGAGAAGAACTTCCTATAGATTTCCTATTCTGTTTTGTAGCCATTCTTGGCTTTGGCTCAAAGACAATTGCAACTTAGTCACATCACATTGTAGGGGACATTACCCTGAGCACCGTCATACCTCCACATAGCCCAATACATGGAGCATTTCCTTGATAATGCCATTTTTAGAAACATGCAAATGACCTTCATGTGCAATGGGTGTGTATTAAAGACTCCAAAAAAAAAGAACCCATTGAAGTCAATGGGAGGCTTTTTTTTTCAGCGCTGATTCTGATGCAGATTCCACACCAAATTCAGCACCATTTTACTCCATGTAAATGCACCTAAAGGCTCCTGCCCGGACATTGCGGCAAATCAACACGCTGTGACATAGATGTAGGATAGGAAAAGTCTGTCAACCAAGTGTATTGGGCGGAGATTCCAACCTGAAAATAGAACCCTTGGAGACTAGGGCCCGCCCCCATTGCACTTGAAACTCATTTACATATTGCTATTGTCTAACAATCTTTATTATGGGGCCCCACTGGTTGCTCCCAGTTGTAGGGGCCAGGATGTCAATCATTGTTATATTTCACTGTATACATCCCTAAATATAAATATATGTCACTAAATATAAATTATTTTGTAACATTATTTTAAAGGGGCTCTATCAGCAAAATTATGCTGTATGAGCGCCAGATATGCCTGAATAGCCTTTAAAAGGGATTCAGGCACCGCTAATGTTATCGTACCCCCCCCCCCCCATTTTAAAATAATACCCTAAAAACCAATATTCAAATGATACTTACCCGTGCACGCTGGGCAGTCCTGTTTTTATGGTTTTATTTTAAAATGGGGTGGGGGTTAAAATAACATTAGCGGTGCCTGAATAGCCTTTTTAAAGGCTAGTCACACATATGTGGGGCTCATACAGCATAATTTTGCCGATAGAGCCCCTTTAATAAGATCAGATTCCATACAATATTTTTTATTACCATATTTTATTATTATTATTATTATTATTAATAATTATTTTCTGTTATCATTAATATGTTATTATTTTATTTTTTTTTATATACAACTTACAGAAACAGATACAATCTCTATCTAGCACTCTATAATGGAATAAACTAATGATAAAATAATAATCTTGTCCAATTTGCCATGTTAAGCCCTTGGAGCGCGATGTCGGCCCTGCTCCCCTTACACCTATATTGTCCATTGCTCGCAGAGAGCCGGTCCTTTAAATGAATAGAGCAGCTCAGGTTTCTGTTTAGTCAGACCAATTGGCCGGGTGTTGTTATATTAGGTGGGAAGGACAGTCCATGCCTTTATGTAGCAATCTCCTGGGAAGAAATCATTAACATGGATACAGGGATTTCCTAAGAGTATAAATACCTGCACACGCCAAGCACTCGCCAGGCAGCCCCTTAATGCATACATGCAAGGAAAACTTTTCTTAAAAGATTCATTTTAGATTCACAAAAGACTTGGAGAAAACTTTTACAATTCCTCTCTCATTGATTCCTATTGTCTGGGGGGATGAGTTTCCAGGCTTTTGTGACAGCTGATACATTTGTACCTATAAATTCAGATTCTTCAGCCACTTTCCCCCTTAGGATGCATCACGGCACTGCAGAGTATCTGCCTGTCACCAATCACACAACTAACGTGGTCTCTACAGGTATTTCCCAATTGATGTTTTTTTTTTTTTAATTTTTTTTATTTTTTTATTTTATTACTAAACTTAAAGATCAGTGTCTGTGCTCAATATGTCTCTAAGTCACAGGTTATCTTAGATAGAAGATGATAGTTCTCTACCTGACCCATCATACTTATGTTCTGCTTGAGTTGTACCGTAAATAGGATATCTTAAAACATGGAAATTGTGTTGTATAAAAATCTAGATGGGTCCAAAATGATGCAAATGTAATATGACCATGTGCAGGATCAAATGGCAATATTATGTAGAGACAATATAGACATAAATATCGTCTGCTTTCGAGGAATGTTATCATTGAAATTGCTAAAATTTTTTAGAAATGCCTTAAGATAGGCAAAATGCTAAAAATGTAAGTTAGAGTTTACATAAGCAATGCATTTGTGGATATACGGATACTCATATTTTATCTAGTGCAACTAGTGATAAATGTCAGATATTTGCAGTGATTTTTATTCCTTTTTTTATTATTATGCGGCAACTATAAGTGAATTATATAGTGAATTATTATTATCATTATTATTTTAATAAGCATTAATAGTTTACTAAATATTTTTGAAAACCTTAGATTGCTAATAATGTGTCATATTACAACTTTAACGACATGTTCTATTTATTATTATGTAGTAATTATAAATAATTGAATAATAATATTATTATTATTATTATTATTATTATTATTATTTATGACTTTTAATAACCATTAATATTTTATCAAATATTTTTGAAAACCTTAGATTGCTAATAATGTGTCATACTACAACTTTAGCGACATGTTCTATTTATTATTATGTAGTAATTTTAAATAATTGAATAATTATATTATTATTATTATTAATATTTATGACTTAATAAACATTAATATTTTACTGAATATTTTTGAAAACCTTCGGTTGCTAATAATGTCATACTACAACTTTAACAATGTTTTATTCATTATTATGTAGTAATTATAAATTATTGAATAATTATTATTATTATTATTATTTATGACTTTTAATAAATATTAATATTTTACTACTTGAAACAATTATTTATGTATACAGTGTCATGATTTTCCAAGGAACTATACATCATACAGTATTTCAATAACAGTATATCCATACTAATATGCCATTCACTTACAACATGCACTAGATATACTACTTAAAGGACTATGCCCATCTTGTGAGCATGCTCAGCTGATTTTATAACCCCATACTGTAATAGCAGAGTCCGCACATGTCGCCCTCCTTTAGAGAACCCCCAGAAGTTAACAGACCTTTATGCCTATCCTGTGACTATCTCTTCAGTTTCTAAGATGATAATTCCCCTTGTACTAAACCCCTTCCTCCTCCGCTCCAAACTATAATGTCAAGACTTGAAAGTAATGTGACAGGCACTGAGCGCTAACTATAAACAACATTAATTTTGAGTCTAAACTTTGGTGACTTAACCCCTCAATGCCATGATCAATAGTGATCACAGCATCTGGATACTTAGGGGCAAGACTGCTCTTCCGTTCCACCCCTTGGATCCCCTGCAATGAGATTGTGGGGTCTGAAGGGTTTGCCAGGAAGCCGAGAAATGGCCTAATTCTCCTACACATAGGGATAACTATTTGCAATGGCGATAAAGAGATCCCTGATTCAATTCCCCTTGTGAGACAGTAAAAAGGTTAAAAAAAAAAAAAAAAAGTTTAACAATTAAAATTACATTTTTTTTAAATTAAAAAATGCATCAATTAAACAACATTAAGTGAATAATTATGTTAGGTATCCCTGTTTGCGAATCTATGTCTACACTATCCAAAAACAGCACTATTTATCCCGTACGATTAACGTCGTAAAAAAGATGTGCATGTTAATGTATTTTGGTCAGCTTGCCTCCCCCCAAATACAGCAATAAACTGACTAGATAGTCATACATGCCAAAAACTGGTACCAGTGAAAAATACAACTTGCGGGCGGGTTCACATCTGCGCCCGGTCTCTGCTTTAGGCAATCTGGCAGGTTTCCGTCTTCTGCTCTGAGAAACTGGACAGGGGACAGAAACCCGGCAGTCAGTTTTCAAACCCAATCACTTGAATGGGTTTGCAAAGTGACCGACGCTGTGTGTCTTCTGCCTGTCTGCGGCAAAACTGTTTTGTTCTTTTAACTGGACGCAAACTATGGAAGTGGCAGTGACCCCCAGGGTGCCATAATGTAATGAGGATCAGGAAGATTCATTTTAATAGATTAACCATTGAAATCATTTTTTGCATTTCCCTAGTTGTAAGCTTCTAGAGAGAGTAGTTTATCGGCATTGTCTTTTCCACATACAGGATAATGTATTCATGTGGATTGAATAGAATGAATATTCTTGAATACTTATGCATTTTCTTACCAGTCCCGTCTGTTTTGTCTTTGGTCCAAATTCCTAAATTATCTCTCATACACTTCTCTGTGCCTGACGTGGAACCTATACCAGCAGGGCTTCACTACCCAAACCCATCATGCCACTATGGAAACCAGCAATCTACCTATGGAGTGATGACAGGTAAGATCTTCCAGCTGTAAATCTTCTTTAGAGCATTGAGATGTTTGGTTCTCGTCCTTCTCAATATCCCATAAGAATCACCCTAAGCTTCAGATCAGATGTCCTGACTAATGGGCGATGGAACCTAAATCACATATTCATGTCCTTGGATACATTAGACACAGGAGGAGGTTATAAAGCATACATTACATTGGAGTGCCTTTCTAACATGTTCTAGTAATAGTTTGCTTCCTCAATCTATATATCAATCTGCTCAGCCCCTTCTGTCACATAGGATTGGTATATTGTCAGCACTTTCAGCTCTTCTACAATTTCTCTGCCCAGGAATAAAACCCACCGCACCAGAAATGCTATCGGCGAGTATTTCCCAGACACGGATTTTACAAACCTGCAGTATGCCCCTTTCTAATGTTGTGAATGGAGTAAGTACGTTACAAGGTGAGTTTTAGGAAAGACCCCAGTGCTGTATATTGTAGCCTTACATGTTCTTTTTTTAAGGCTGAGAGTCCTATCATATGAATAGAAGAAAAGCTGCTTTGACCCTTTGGTGTGGCAAAGATGCACCACATCCCCCATTCTGCACCTTGCACACCATACTCTGCAAATGCAGGCAATGTGGGGCGGAGAGTGGGATAGGTCGGAGTGGAGGCGCCTTGATCTGACATATGCTAGATTTACATTCTAGTGTACGCAAGTGTCCCTTATTTATAAAGAGATGCACAGTCCAGTCACATTAATGTGAGCACTTGTCAAAATCCAGAATAACAGGGCCACATGGTGGCTCAGTGGTTAGCACTGCAGCCTTGCAGCGCTGGAGTCCTGGTGTTCAAATCCCGCCAAGGGCATAAAACCATCTGCAAGGAGTTTGTATGTTCTCCCCGGGTTTGCATGGATTTCCATCCCATATTCCAAAGACATACTGATAGGGAAAAAAAAATGTACATTGTGAGCTCTATGTGGGGCTCATAATCTACATTTAAAAAAACAACCAGATTAACCCCCTTTGGCAGAGCGGACCGCTGCGAGATATGCAGGAAGAGAGGGGATGTTGTGATGATGATCACTGGGATGTTGAGCCATGCCGACTCCAGTATTGTGGCCAGCTGCACTAGGTTACGAAGTTAAGCATCCATGGCGTGAACAACCCGATTGAGGTGTTTCCACAGATTCTCAATTGGTTTCTCATCCGGGGAATTTGCTGGCCTACGGTAAACTCATCCTGGTGCTCCTCGAACCACGCACGTACACTGCGAGCTTTATGACACGTGGCATTGTCCTGCTGGTAGATGCCATCATCCTGAGGAAAAACATTTCACATGTAGGGGTGAACATGGTCCACAAGGATAAATGCATACTTGTGTTGATCCATCGTGCCTTCCACAATGATGAGTGCACCCAGATGGCTGATGACACGTGCCTTTTGCAACTGGTTATTTAACGTTGATGACAAAAGTAGGCGGTGGTCACATTAATATGACTGGACTGTGTATTAAGACTGATGAAGGAATTTCTACACTTAATACATTCCCCCCAATGTGCTGCTGCTGTCTCCTATACTACATATATATGAGGGGTCTTCAAAAAGTGTCCGCACTTTTTTCATTTCCGTTGTTCCGAAGCTGTGACAGTGAGAGGAGACGTCATTGGTCATGTCTGAGAGGATCTTGTCAGAGTGGTAACATGGCTGACCTTGGCAGAGAAGTAATGGGATTCGTTATTGAAATATATTAAAAAAACAAAAAAAGTTCTGAAACTTTTTGAAGACCCCTTGTAATAAACTTTTTTCGTATATGGTAGATAAAGGGAGAATGGAAAATACATTGAATATCATTATGTTTTATGTACCGTACATTTACATGATGTTTCTTGGCAGGAGTCCATACCGGCAGCTTACCTCCTTGTTTAATGAGCGCTAGCTCCTGCACACTGGGCCATGGTTTTGCCCCAGTGCACCAAACGCTCCTGGAAGATGTTACCACAACAGACTTTAAGCAAGAATTCAGGAGAAAGAGCAAAGTCATTGAGGAGCCCATTGATATTGATTCCCCGGAAATCAGAGAATTGGAGAAGTTTGCTAATGAATTCAAAGTGAGAAGGATTAAGCTGGGTATGGCTCTCCAAATGGCAATATACCGCATGATGATGTCTTACAAATGTAGCAAAGGTTAACTTGACTTTCTGATATCTTATATCTGCTCCCTGTCTTCTCCTATAGCTTCTAATACCTCGACACAGCCAGAGCAGTGGATCTGTGTGGGGTCCGGGTGTCAGACCTCCACATATCAGATACTGAGGACTAAAGTTGAGCGATCGTGTTCGAAATAGATCAGATTCCGATCGGCGATCGAGAAAATTTCCCAATCGCCATCGGAATTCCGAACAAGATCTTTTTATGTGGGATCTAGATCGGTGATTTTTCCCACAATGCATTGCTTAGCCTTCACACTGAGTATACGCTGTATACTCAGTGTGAAGGCTCCGCTGCAGTTCCATAGGAATGAATGGAAGCAGCCGACACACAGCCTTAACCCCCTGCGCGCCGGCTGACTCCATTCATTCGAATGGAAGGCTAAACTAAATCTCTAGCAGCTACTTACCTCTAGAGATGGCTGCTCCGGTGCCCTCCTTCTTCTTGCCTCGCTGCTGCCGCCTCCCAGGTTAGTGTTTAAAGCGCTAGGTAGGCGGGGCTTGTGGCTTAGGAGAGTGTGGACGGGTACAGGGCGGGGAGACGTGACGTCTCCCCTCCCAGCACCCGCCCGCTTTCTCCTAACCCGCCCACACTCTCCTAACCTGGCAGGGAGGGGGCAGCGAAGGAAGAAAAGCAGCGTGGAGCAGCAGCGAGGCAAAGAATGAAGGCACGGGGCATAGGACCAGCCATCTCTGGAGGTAAGTGGACACCAAGAGGGACTAAGTAGCCAGAGGATTAAAAAAAAATCCTCTGGCTACTTTAGTGATTCACTACACAGCGTGGATTCTAACAATTCTTAGATTCCATGCTGTATAGTGAATAGGATTGCTTTTAAAATCCAATCTCCGATTAATAAAAAAATCCCATTGACTTGCATTGGGATCGGAATTGGGATCGAGATTGGGTTCGAATGAAAAATGATCGGAAATCGGATTTTAAAATCGATCCTGAAAAGTCAAGATCGGCTCAACCCTACTGAGGACCTATTCAGTATGAAAAATGCCATTAAGTGCATACTTGCCAACTGTCCCACAGTATCCAGGAGTTTCCCCCAAAAAATAGTGCAACCTCCCAGGAGTCGTGGAGGAGCAGGCAAATATGGGATAGGCAAAATACTCCCAGGGGTGTGGCCAGCCAAATTAAAGTCCATGTTACAAAAAGGGGGCATGTCATGGGGCGAGTAGATTCACTGAAGAGATTGATCAGACCTCAAAATAGGATAAAAAAATAAAATATAACTTTTATTGAACTATGCTGATAAAAACTTTAGCCCAACTTTAACTCACATCCATGAAAAAGAGTACTAGACTCAACCAGGGAAAGGGTAGAGACCGTACATAATGTCAAAAACGCCACTACCTACTTCCCTTTGACCTGTGTGGCTGTTAATACCCACTCTCTTAATGACTCATACACCGCTCAGCAAAGCATTCCCCAGCCTTCTGGAGTGCCGGCAAAAATACCGCGCCAACCAGGGGGGGAAAGAGTCAATTGCTGTAAAGAGTCTTAGTCTCAACTTCCTACAGCCTACACAGATCTAACTGATATATCTATTATGACCCAACGCGTTTCGCTTAGACTCATCAGGGGTCAATAAAAAAACACCAACTTTAAGCAGTAGAGACTGCTATCATTGTTGAAAAAGTGAGGGCGGTTGGTAATCTGACCGCCAGCAGGACCGCCGCTACTCTCACCAGCGGTGAATTGCCCGGCTGAGAAGCACGCTTTTACCGTGCTCCAGGTCCCTCCCCTTCCACAGAGGCAGCCTATCCTGTGTACTGATAGTGGTTCGTCATAGATAATAACAAAAACCATAATGCGTTGTTTTATCTGCTGCATGAGGGATACTAGTGATGCACAAAGGACCCATTGATTTAATAAGGGGATTCATTGGCTTTTGTAGCGGATCATATTGACATACATAGTCTACACTTCACAGCAATACTCCTATTGTACATCACTACAATGAGCCTCTAACAGCTAATAGCTGTAAACACTAGACCATATGCAACTGCAGGGCAAATAGGGACATTACCCCCTCCCAATGCAGGTATTTTTCATTAATCGATTTTGACTCCCCGCCTTCCAAACCCCATAACCTTTTTATTCCCCATTCACAGAGCCATATGAGGGGTTAATGATGGTCCTGGGACAAATCGTACTTTGTATTGCTAACATTTAATATTCTGTGCTGGGAAGCTGGAAAAGATTCAGAATGGGGTGGAATTGGGGAAAAATTGCATTTGTGCAATTTCTTATACACCTTGTTTTTACAGCGTTCACTGTGCAGCCAAAAGGACATGTCACCTGTATTCTACGGGTTGGTACGATTGCAGCGATTCCAAATTTAGGCCAAGGCCCCACGTTGTGGAAATGAAGTGTTTTTACTGCAGATTTTGATGCTTTTTTTGAGCCAAAGCCAAAAGTGGATTGAGCAGAAGGTAGAAGTATAAGAACTTCCTGTATATTTCCTTTTTCCTTTTGTGGCCATTCTTGGCTTTGACTCAAAAAACGCAGCAAAATCTACAACAAAAAAAGCTCAGTTTCCGCACAGTGTATCAGTATGGGTGCATTCACACTGAGTAAACGCTAGCTTATTTTGTAGAGTAAAATTACACTTGTAAATTTTGCTATCCCATTGACTTCAATGATATTTTACAAGCGTATTTTTACAGGCGTATTTTTTACTGGCGTATTTTTTACTGGCGTATTTTTACACTTGTAAAAAAATATCATTGAAGTCAATGGGATAGCAAAATTTACAAGTGTAATTTTACTCTACAAAATAAGCTAGCGTTTACTCAGTGTGAATGCACCCTATCAGTGTAAGGGTGCATTCACACGGAGTAAAATGGAGTGTAATTTGGAGCGTTTACAGAGCGTTTACGGAGCGTTTACGTAAACACTCCGTAAACGCTCCGTATACGCTCCGTAAACGCTCCAAATTACACTCCATTTTACTCCGTGTGAATGCACCCTAATGGTGCATACTAAAAAATGCAAAGAGTTAAAGCTGGTAGAGGTGGTAAAAGGTCCCCTTTAAAGTGAACAGAGCCTAAATTTATTTCTGCACCCAACCTATGGGCAGATGAGGAGTTATTGGAAGATAGCAGCCATATTTATTACACAACCCCTTTAAATACTGCTTCATCCTTGTGATCTTTAAGGCTAATGATCCACGTTGCAGAAACACTGCTTTCTATTGTTGCAGATTTTGTTGCAGTTTTTTGAGCCAAAGTCAAGGATAGCTATTAGAGATGAGCGAACACTGTTCGGATCAGCCGATCCAAACAGCACACTCCCATAGAAATGAATGGAAGCACCTGTGACGCCAGCCGGCCACCGGCAAAGTCAGCGTCACAGGTGCTTCCATTCATTTCTATGTGTGCGTGCTGTTCGGATCGGCTGATCCGAACAGTGTTCGCTCATCTCTAATAGCTACATAAGAAATGGGAAATATATAGGAAATTCTTTTACTTCTACCTCATGCTCAATCCACTCCTGGCTTTGGCTCAAAAAACCGCAGCAAAATCTGCAATAAAAAAAGCTGCGTTTCGGTATCGTTGATACAGTTGAGTTGCATAAGTTGAGTAAAAGTTGCGTTGATCCTTCTTCTTCCTGAGGTATAAATCTGTTTATTACTTTCAAGCAGGTTACACTCAGACAAATGTCGGAGAAGCCCTCGCTGCTGTACACGGCTCCGAATTCAGCCAAACAACCATCTGCCGCTTCGAAAATTTGCAGTTGAGTTTTAGAAACGCCTGTAAATTAAAATCCATCCTATCCAAGTGGCTGGACGAAGCCGAACAAGTTGGAGGTAAAGTAAATGGCTGCCAATGTTTTATAGCCCAATCAGAATGAACTATAAACTGTCTGTCTGATAATCTACCCGCGACACCGCTATATATGTCACCGTTATTATCTCTCCTGACATCAGGTTCATAAAGAGCGTTATTGCACCTGACAGGTTCTCAGGACATGACATCGAGTCTAGACAAATAAGCCCGGCAGCAGAACACAACCTGCAATGAATTAAAAAATCCCCAGTTAAATGTGTGAATTGTGCACCGGGTTCCTGGATTTATAATGTTTACTGAATATTGTCATCATGGAATTACAAATTATTTTATTTATAGTGCCTGCGTATTCTGCAATGCTGCACAGAGATTCTCATCACCGACATTAGTCCCTTTCTCCTGTAGCTAAATTCCAGATTGACCTGGTATACAAATATGTTTTGGAAGTGGGGGAGGAAACCGATCCCCTATTCCAAGCAGATTCAACTGCATTACACAGCACATTACAGTACACAAATATCAAACCTTTGTTAAGTATGCCATTTTTGTAGATTTGGAGAAAAACAACTTTGGAGTATTGTGAAATGGTGCACTGGAACGGGCCAAGTGCACTGGGTACACTGCTCTTGCTGCTTAGGTAGGATGGGTGATGTCATAGCAATTGAAGGATCAACTCCCAGTGCACAATGTAGTGCAGGCAGGAGGTGGTAGGGGGTATAAGAGGCGAGTACAGTGCTGCAGAGAGCTGAAGTCTACCCCAACGCCCCATTTGCAAAATAATTCAAAGTCGTTTTTCTCAAAATCTACAAAAGTGACATACAGAACCAGATTTTACTATCTGGATTCAATAGTTTTTAAATATTGGGATTTAAAATTTCATAATAATAATAATAATAATAATAATAATAATGAGTTTCCCTTTAAACAGATGACTGGACTGCAGACTGTAATCGTTAAACAGATATATTTTCCTTGTATCACAATACAATGGTACAAAATGCTTTAGCCTTGGTTCACATCTACGTTTGGTAATCCATTCGGGGAGTCTGCATGGGGACCCGCTGAATGGACTACCGAATGCATTTGCAAGCGGTGTGCAGTGACAGCACATGGACCCCATAGACTATAATGGGGTCCGTAGCTGATAAATCTCCGCATAATTCGTGATTGTGAAGCACTTTCCTGTCCTCATATTCCCTGCGAAGATCTCGCGGCAAGCACATGGACCCCATTATAGTCTATGGGGATTCGTGTGCTTTCATGGCACGCCACTTGAAAATGCGTTTGGTAGTCCGTTCGGGGGGTCCCCTTGCGGACTCCTCCAAATAGATTACCGACGCAGATGTGAACGAAGTATGACAATTACAAAGCATTTTGAGGCAGAAGCCCCACGTTGCGAAAATGCAGCATATTTGACGCAACGGAAATGCTGTAAAAGAAACATTGTGTTTTACAGTACCTACATAGTGAATGGGAGTCTGGCTAATCCCATCCACACACTGAAGACAAATAAAATCTGCAGCATGAAAACTGCATTTTCAAAAGCATTATACCTGTGGAAACGCTGGTCTGTACCATATAGATATTATAAGGGCAGAGAATCCGCAAAGGAAAACTGTGAAAATGCAAAAAACAACGCTGAAGATAAAACCACAATATATTTCCGCCACAGTTTTTTCTGCAGTGTTACTTTGCAAATGTAGAGAAGAAAGCATTTTTCTTTAGATTATCTTGGACATTGAAGTGATGATGATTCTGTATTTGCCTCCGCACAGCCTTGTACAATGAAAAGATTGGAGGCAATGAACGGAAAAGAAAGCGCCGAACAACCATCAGGTAATGATCTCAGTTTTTATTCTTCTAAGTCTTGTTGCATCTTACAGTCTTGAGTGTCATATCTTCTAAAAATGACAGTATCTGGATATGCTTGAAGTATTTTTCTCTCTGCATGACTCATGTGGAAAACAAACGGACCCCATTATAGTCTATGGGGTCCATGTGCTTTCATTGCTCATCACTTTTTAATGCTTTGGTATTCCATTTGGGGGTCCCCAAGTGGACTCCCCGAACGGAATACCAAACACAGATGTGAACCGGTAACACTCATGTTTTACTCATACTTGTTTTTCATTCCCTGTTTCCATATAACAGCATTGCTGCGAAAGAAGCTTTAGAATCCCATTTTGGAGAACAGAGTAAACCCTCCTCACAAGAGATCATGAGAATGGCCGAAAGCCTTAACCTGGAGAAGGAAGTCGTCCGAGTTTGGTTCTGTAACCGCCGGCAGAGAGAGAAGAGAGTAAAGACCAGCCTGCACCAGAATACTTTTAGCACCTTCTCTAAGGACCACCATGAATGTAGATGACACCAGAGAACACAAGCATCACACCGCACTTTACATAGACCATTGATAACATATGGACATATATCTATTAACCCTGAATTACCTGGTCATATAATGGGCGCAGGACATTATAGGGATTACAAGGCCTTTTATTATCCTAAAGTGAGTCTACCACATCCCAGATGACATATCATCTACATACAGTGTCTTGTAGGGTACTTTACTATCCTGGAAACATTGGTTAGTCTCAGTTTTAGCAAAATCCCTTTAAAATATGCTAATGACCTCAATGGTGCACCACTGACCACCCACTGGGACACCGCAGGTGCAGGTGGAGAATCCCTTTAATGGTAGTCTCACTCTCTTACTCTCTTTTTTTTCTCTCTCTCTCTATATATATTCACTGATTGACAAATAGAGATAGAAACTTTTGGGTAGTGTACATTTTGAAGAAAGATGGTTGGCTGCTAGGTGTGCCTCTGTGATGCATTGAAAGACATTGTTCCCAGTTCACAGACACTGAGGGGGGCGAATCATTAGACTGAGAGAAGCAGGACGGTCATTAAGACAAATTGTCCACATCTATCCTGTTCTGACCTACCCTGTTTCCCCAAAAATAAGACAGTGTCGTATATTAAATTCTCTTCCGAAATACATGACCTGTCTTATTTTCGGGTGATGTCTAATGCCGCGGCTGGAGCGGGGGACAATCGGCAGTCATGACGGTGCTTCCTTAGCGGAGCACCAGCATGACTGCCGGTTGTAGGTGGTCCAGGAGGTGAAGGGGGGTGTCTTATTTTCAGGGAAACAGGGTAGTTGCTATAAGGTGTTGGGAGCAGTAGTTATGTGGGTGCACTTGCATATGGCATATAGGCAGACCATCAGCACAGAGGATTTTTTGACTTGCCAACAAGCTCGAGCAGCTCCCAAAGTTTCCACCAACCAGACATAAGTGACACCTTCATTATACCCTCCCCCATCTCTGCCTGGACCATTTCCAGACACTTAGTAGAAGTAGATTTGGTGTTACATCACCCATTATGTGTCCTGACAGTCAACCACCGTCTCCTACATATGCAGTGGTATTCTGAATGAGAAACCCGGACTGCCTAGGCACTTGCTGTACAATGAAGTGAGCCAGCCACAGTACATTGAGCCACATCATACCTCCAGATACTCCAATAGGTGCACCATTTCCATGGCTCAAGTGCAATGAAGCGAATAGAGCTTTAGGGTTTCATACCTCGCTACAGAGCCCTTGGAGTCCCTGCCATGACCCATTGCACTTGAACCTCATTTGCTTATTAAACATGATTTTATAGTGTGCAGCAGGTTTGAGGATTACGTAACATGTGCACATATAACTGTAGATTTAGGGGCATATTTGGAAGCTCCCAAGCCCCAACTATAAAAGGACATGTATATTACCGGGTTGATGTTATATGACTGAAGGGTCTTTGGTCCCCTTAAAACACTAGGACCAAGGGGCAACTGCGCCCCCATATAGTAGATAATCCAATGACAATACTAAATAAAATTCCAAGGAGTCCGTTTTATTTATTGGGGTTGATATAACTGGACTGTGAATTCTTGTATTTATGTGTAGGTTATATTGTGTGTTTCCTTTGTGTGCTCTGTAGCTGCTGATAATTTATTATTTATACTCTTCTAAAATAAACTTGTATGGAAACTTTTATATTGTAAGATTTTCTTTCATTGTAGTTGTTGTTCCCAATATCACCACTAGAGGGCGGAATTTACACATGTACATGGGTGACCTTTAATTTAATCGATCAATTTTCAAGGTATTTTGATGATATTTTCTTTCTAAATTTCCATGTCGCTATATTTAAAAATAAGTGCTAAATCATCCAATTTTCACTCTGGCCACTTAGCTTAATAATAGAAAGAATTGTCAATTCTGTAGGCCTTTTTTTTTTCTTTTTATAGCAGTCACTTTATTTGCATGATGGATAAGATAGAAAAAAGGTAAAACCTCTTTAGATAATCCTAATAGTGACTCTTCACTGCATCCACTACTGACAATAGATGGCACAGCTTATATCATCCCCTCTCTGCACAGATCATGTCTACAAAACTCTCCAATAGACCTCAGACTTTTGCTGCCTGTGGCCATAACTACTGTGATACACCCCATATAGTATAATGTCCCCCTAGCAGGGCCGGTTTTAGACAAAATGGGGCCCTGGGCACTTTATCAATAGGGAAAGTATTCTATCGCCAGGGGGCCCCTGCAAGTGCTAGAGCCCTGGGCAATTGCCCAGTTTGCCCCATCCCTAACTCCGGCCCTGCCCCCAGTAGTCCTGACACAGTATAATGCTCCCTAAGCCCTGTTAACATGGCAGAATATGACGCTGATTTTGAGGCAGATTCCACCTTAAAATCAGTGCCATGATTCTGCAGAGAACAAAGAAGGAAGCTGGAAAAAGAAACATTCTGCTCCATTTTCCTGCAGATCCCACAACTGATGCCTTAAAGGGGTTGTCCCGTCACAAGGATCCTATCTATAATGCTTGTAAATGTGAATGTAAGACTTTTCCTAAATACACTGCTTCAGCAAAACTGCTTTGTTTGGCCACTATATTACTTTATTCATTTTTTTGTGGCCACAGCCCTGACCTGAGTCAAGTGATGTGTCTGCCTGCTCTCAGGGGGGAGGGAGGAGGGGCTAAGTACACGGGAGCGAGCCTGGAGGGGGGGGGGGGAGGGTAGTTTACCCTTTGGGGGACAGGTGAAGCCAGCAACATCGCTATGCTCCTGCCCTGCATGAAGACAGCAGCGGCAGAAGCGATGCTGCTATTCCGGGGCGGGGGGGCGGAGGAGCGGAATAACAGCATCGCTTCTGCCTTCATGCAGGGCAGAAGCATAGCGATGTTGCTGGCTTCACCTGTGCCGGCATCTAACTCCCCGGCATCCGCTGTAATAGGCAAATGCTGGGGACTGTTAGAAGCCGGCACAGGCACATCGCTATGCTTCTGCCCTGCATGAAGACAGCAGCGGCAGAAGCGATGCTGTTCCGCTCCGGGGTCACATATGCAAAGCCAAGCGGCAAGATGCCGCCGGCCCTGCGTGCAAGCTCATATACCAGTCTAGCCTTCACAATGCTAATACAGACCCGCAGGGTGTCGGGTCTGTATTCGCATTGTGAAGGGTAGACTGGTCTATGAGTGCGCACGCAGGGCCGGCGGCATCTCGCCACTTGGCTTTGCATATGTGACCCCGCCCACCAATGACGAGACAAAGCCGGAAGACAGAAGATTTTAGAGGAACGAAGACTGGTAAGTATGCGACGTGGGAGTACCCCTTTAATAGTCATGTAAGAACCTATCTACATCTGTGTTATTATATCCGTACATATTACACAGAGAATAACTGCGCCATCTAGTGTACAGACTCTAGTACTACAATACAACATATTTAACACTGCATACCTATAAACATAAAAACACACCACACATTGAACAAAAGTGCAAAAGTGAATAACATGTATAAAAAAGGCTATGATGAAACTAAAAATATAAACTATAATATAAAATAAGAATGAATACATATACATTAATCAGAAATATACAAATATATTGTAAAATAATCCTATCCTACTATATTATAAATGTGAAAGTTTGGATGTTTGTTCCTCAATCACATAAAAATGGCTGAACGGATTGGATTAAATTTGGCATATAGATAGTCTGTAACCTCGATTAACACATAGGCTACTTTTTATCCTGGTAAATGACATGGCTTCACTACTGTTATGAATTTATGTTCACATACTATATTACACTGCTCCTGCAGCAGCTTATCTCAGGTCCCAGGTCTGTTATCTCTCTATGTAAACACACGCTCACCCTTAGGCCATTCTGTACACACATTTGCATATTATCTGATCTGCTCCAGGCAGTGCTGACTCACTGAATAGAAAAACACCTTTAATCCAAATTGGCAGTTTGCTACTTTTAAACATGCTGGTAAAAAGAAAATCTAATTTGTTGCAAAATTCTAAAACAACAACAGCTATGAAGGTAGCCAGAAGTCACAGAGTTCTCCTCAAGCGGAGCTGACAGGGATCATCAGCACCAGCAACGCACTCATTATATGGTGTCCCAGCGAGCTGGTCACTCGCGGGACACCAACTCCCTTCCCAATCAATGGGAGACTTTGAAATGTGTTCTGCGAGGGATCCTCTTAAAATATGGTGCCCGGAACAAAAGAGAAGCTGGACAAAAATGGAAATCCCTTCTCCAGTCTTTACATACTCTGGAGGCTCAGCATGAACAATCTCTCCAGCACATTACACTCACTGCGCTCACCTCGATTCGACAGGAGATCTAATCCTTCTTGGAGTACAAACAGCAGAGACTCCGCCAATTGGTCCTTTTAGGAATGGGGCAATAAGGCGAGTCATCTATTAAATGGCCTAATATATAATTTATTGTATGCTAAATAGTGAAAAAAGCCGTGGTCAGGAAAATAGTGAAGAAGAAACTAATGACAATAGGACAATTGTATAAATGATTTGATTTTATTGTAAAATTCTAATAATCATTAGCAATAATATTATCTAATGATGTAATATCAGATTTCTCCACCAGCAGTAACAGTGAAGCAATAAGATCAGTAGTTATCTGATCACATTCACCAGTTGTCATTTCCATCTGCTATTTATTGCTACATGGTGAGAATAAGTCTCATTGTGATATTTTATCTCCAGCAGCAGTGATAGTAAGGCAGGAAATATATATGGAGGACACGGCCATCGGGGTTGTCACATTCATGTCCATCTTGTGTGATGTTCCCTCTGTCCAGAGGCTCCTCCTGATGTATCTGCTGGAACAGATTAGACAATTATTATAAAGTGTATTTCATGTATTTATTGTACGTAGTAGTAAATATCTATTATAACATGTCATGTAATATCTAATATATATATATATACCTGATGATATCAGCTCCTCCTTCTATAAGTATAGTGTCGTCTACTCCTCCTGAGGGTATGGGCATATTGTCTTCATAGATAAGATAACTTACAATTCCTCAAGATTGTAAGGTCACCACTTCTGTTTCTAGATGCTGATAGAACCTCTTCTGGCTCCAAGACGCTTCACCCTCAAGATGTAGTGGGGAGGGGAAGGATCTCAACCCAACAAAGGAGAACAACTGTCTCCACTTTATACTTTCTGATGGTAAAGGGGTCCTCCTCCTCCTCCTCCTCCCCCATGTGAGACAAATGAATCCTCCAGATGTTAATGGCGCCTCATTTGTCTCAGGATGTTCCGGGCGCCGCCTCCGCCTTCAGACTCAACCCGATGACATGGGAGTCTGCTCCTCCACTATCTGATGGTATTATTAGTCCTAGATGGGAAATAAACCAAGAAAACAGGTAAGAAAATAGAAAGAGGAGATCTTATAAAATGATAAGAAAATCAGATTTCCCCATTCTAAGCACCATATCAAAATAAAAAGGGAAAACCGCGATCCACAGCGAGACAAGTTATTACAACAAGTTCTACAGCTCCGGCCTGTTCTCCATGTGAGGATCTTTGTGATATATAAGAAGGGTTTATGACTTGGAGAAATATTCTTACACTGGAGTAAAACTGGTCATACACCTTAGAAGAGCAAACAGCTCCATTGTTCTATCCCCAGTATATGCCACCACCGAAAACTCAGGACCCCCCCCCCCATAGGTAGTATATAGTCGTTGTATTGATCTCCCAGTAGTCTGTGCTCTTCTGTATACTTCAGACTGATGGGATATCACATACAAGCCAAAAGATACCGTCTGGCATATGGCGGTCTATATTAGTCTATGGACATGTCGCTACTTCAGGAGACTTTCTGACATTACATCACATACGGTATTTTTTGCCTTCCCATTCACAGATAAGATTTACTTACTCAATTTCCATTTCTTTATCTGAAAAAGAAAAATATTAGTATAACATGAGATTTACACAAGGAATGATAGAAAAGAAGAATAAAAGGAAAAGTCACACATCATGGCGGATGACATTATCTAGTATGACACGATATCATTGTACGTAGATCACTCACATAGGTCATTATGTGGCGGCATTATAGCGATAAGACCAGGACCCCTCACAGTCCTACGGCACAGAATTAGGTCCCCATAGATCCCCATCACTATAGATGGTTGATAGGTCTGGGTCCTATAGCCTATAGCTATGAATGTGTAGCATATGATGGAAGTCTGCATTACTGACTCTAGTGTTATTTGTCTATACTATACAGTCATTGACAATAGATTGGTGTGACTACTCCATACTGACCAACTAAGAGCAGCGGCGTAACAGTCACGGTCAAAGGGAGTGCTACTGAGACCTGGCCCAGAGGAGCCCTGGACCACCATGACAGCAGTCAGCAAAAGCCTGATTCACTGATCGCTATACATATTGTTAATACATATCACCAACCCAGGAGAGGTGACTAAAAGTAAAAAAAATACTTATACTCACCTCTCCTGGGCTCAGCATCCTCTCCAGTATGTGACTAAGGTCACACCCCCCCAGACATGACAGCTGGGGCCTGTGATTGGGCCCCAGCAGTCACATGGGGTGCACTGGCATAATGACATCCATGCACTCCACATGACTGCTGAGGACCAATCACAGGCCCAAGCAACAAAATCTGGGGTGCGTGACCTCAGTTACCAAGCAGAAGAGGACCAAGAAGATTTTGAAGACATCTGGACGGAATGAGGATGCCCAGGAGAGGTGAGGCAAGGTGAGTGCAAGTGTTTGTTGACGAGCATATAACACTATGTGAGGGGGGGGGGCACTGTGGAGCATATTGTACTGTGTGGTGGCCACTGCAGAGCATACAATACTGTGTGCTGCCACTGAGGAGCATATAACACAGTGTGAGGGCCACTGTAGAGCATATTATACTGTATGGCAGCCACTGTGGAGCATATCAGACTGTGTGCTGCCACTGAAGAACATATAACACAGTGTGAGGGCCACTGTAGAGCATATTACACTGTATCGCAGCCACTGTGGAGCATATAAGACTGTGTGGCAGTGGCGTAACTACCGCCGTAGCAGCAGAGGCAGCTGGCACAGGGCCCGGGACATTAGGAGGCCCAGCGACAGACGCTACCGCAGCTATCATTATACTCAGGGGTCTTTTTGGACCCCCGAGTATAATGGTCCGCGGCCCGGGAGAGGTAAGAAACATAAAAAACACTGTTACTTACTTCTCCATGATCCGGGCAGGCTTCGGCCTAGTCGTCTGACGTCTCATGACCCGGCCTGCGTCCCAGGTCATGTGACGTCTGACGTAATTGAAGATGGACTACTTCGGAGGCCAACATCGTAGGAGATAGGCGAGTAACAGTGTTTTTTATGGTTTTCTCCCCCTGGGTCTCCGATTATTATACTCTGGGGTCTGAAAAGACCCCAGAGTGTAATAATTGTTTATGGGTGTCCACAGTGGGATATAATACTGTGTGCAGGGGCAACTATGGGGGATAATACTGTGTTGAGGGTCCACTATGGGGGATAATACTGTGTGCAGGGGCAACTATGGGGTACAATACTGTGTGCAGGGGCCACTATGGGGGATAATACTGTGTTGAGGGTCCATTATGGGGGATAATACTGTGTGCAGGGGCCACTATGGGGGATAATACTGTGTGCAGGGGCCACTATGGGGGATAATACTGTGTGGAGGGGCCACTATGGAGCATAATAGTGTGTGCAGGGGCCACTAAGGGACATAATACTGTGTGCAGGGGCCACTATGGGGTATAAACTGTGTTCAGGGACCACTATGGGGCGAGGTCTTTGGTGTCGGGAAGGAGGCCATGTTAAAATTTCGCCATGGGGCCCCGCCATTCCTAGTTACACCACTGCTGTGTGTGGGCCACTGTGGGGCATATAAGTCCATGTGGGGGCCACTGTGGAGCATATTATACTGTCCCAGTATTGTGTACATGCCAGTCGCTTTGCTCCTCACTCACCATATTCTTGATAACTACATTTGTGGGTACTATAGCTGTATCCCTTTCAAGTCTCAGAGATATCGCTGCAGTACCGGTACTGTCACTATCAAGAATTTGTACCAGGGCCCACAAGACTTTAGTTATGTCACGGACTAAGAACTTAGTACAATAGGGATATTCAAGGGATGTCAGATGTGGAAAGTATCAAGATAAACTGATAGAACTGCAAAACTCACCCTGTATATCAGCCATTGCTGCCTGCAATAGTAAGCACAGAGGGTAAGTACAGTATAGAAATGTATTACTCAGTACAGTATATTGTTATATAACAGTCTGTTTACCTGGATGTAAATTGGCGTCTGCAGCTTTTTATATACAGAGATGCCGGAATCTGAACATGTAAGAAAATAGCATGAAGGATTTGATCACATGATGGGAATTGTATCTAACGCCAATGTGTAGCTCAAGCCTAACATCCAGTGGCGTAACTACCACGGAGGCAGCAGAGGCAGCTGCCACAGGGCCCGGGACATCAGGGGCCTGGTGACAGCTGCTACCGCTGCTATCATTATTCTCGGAGGTCTTTTCGGACCCCCGAGTATAATGATCGGGGCCCCCTGTTGGTGGAATACTTTCCACCAACAGGGGGCCCCGAAGCTGCAGCAATGGCTGACACACAGGAGCTGCAGGTCTGGCTCCTCTTAGCGCTTCAGGACGCTCCCCTCTCCCCCCCCCCTCTCTGCCTGTCCTCTGCCCACCAATGCTAGGGCTGAGGAGAGCCAAGGAGGCGGAGCTTATCCCTGCCGAGCTCCTGCCGTCCTGCACACCAGAAGAGAGGAAGAAGCTGCTCCAGGAAAATGAAACTGAAGATACACAGATACACAGGTACATACTGGGGTTACTTATTAATATCAGGCATTTGGGGTGATTACTTTTGTTTTAGTAACTCCATGTGCCTCATATTAATAGCAGTTAACCCTATCATCTCCCTCACATTAACCCCTGTGTGCCATAAGAGTTACTAATATGTGAGACATAAGGGGGTAATAGTAATGAAGATACTTTATTATTACCTCCATGTCTCTCACATATCAGTAACTCTTATGGTGAGGCACACAGGGGTTAATGTGAGGGACATGATGGGGTTAACTGCTATTAATATGAGCCACATGGAGTTACTAAATTGTAATGCACATGACCAGATTTTTTTATCCACAATTGTCCTGGTATAGCGGTCAGTGGGTGACGTGACAGTATTTAGTCCTGTAGGGGCCACTATGGGACATAATACTGTGTGCAGAGGCCTCTATGGGACATAATACTGTGTGCAGGGGCCACTATGGGGTATAATACTGTGTGCAGGGGCCACTATGGGACATAATACTGTGTGCAGGGGCCTCTATGGGACATAATACTGTGTGCAGGGGCCACTATGGGGTATAATACTGTGTACACGGGCCACTATGGGGCATAATACTGTGTGCAGGGGCCACTAAGGGACATAATACTGTGTTCAGGGGCCACTATTGGGTATAATACTGTGTGCAGGGGCCACTATGGCTGACTTTTTCCCATAGCAATGCATTGACCAGCGTTGATTGGCCGAATTCCATACAGAAGTATGGCATTCGGCCAATCAACGCTGTTCAATGCATTCCTATGGCGAGATGAAGCAGAGCTGAACCTGCTACACACTCAGCTCTGCTGCATCGGACTGCTATATCGGACACTGCTACATCGGGCCGTGCGCTCAGCTCGGCTACTCCAGAGTAGCCGAGCTCAGAGAATGGCCAGCTCTGCTTCATCTCCGATATAGCAGTGCTGGTTGATGTAGCAGTGTCTGATGTAGCAGTCCGATGCAGCAGAGCTGAGTGTGTAGCAGGTCCAGGTCCAATGTAGCAGTGCTGGGCATGCGCTCTGCTTGGCTGCATCTCCGGAGCAGTTGAATTGAGCGCACGGCCCGATGCAGCAGTGCTGGCCAATGTAACAGTGTCCGATGTAGCAGTCTGACGCAGCAGAACTGAGTCAGCTGAACCTGCTACACACTCAGCTCTGCTGCATTGGACTGCTATATCGGCCAACACTGCTACATCTCAGCATAGGAATGCATTAACCAGTGTTGATTGGCTGAATGCTATAGCATTCGGCCAATCAACGCTGGTTCTGCCGGTGGAGGCGGAGTCTAAGAGGCAGAGTCTGAGTCTAAGAGCAGTCTCCATTCTTAGACTCCGCCTCCTCACAGACGAGCCTCCGGCAGAACCAGCATTGAATGGCTGAATGCCGTTCTCTGTATGACATTCGGCCAATCAATGCTGGTCAATGCATTCCTAAGGGAGAAAGTAAGCTCGCGCATATCGCAAGCTGGCAGGGATCCTGACATAATACAGTGACTTGGGCATGTTAGTTGCCCCCAGACATGCTTCCCCTGCTGTCCCAGTTGCATTCCAGGGTGTTGGCATCATTTCCTGTGGTGTCATAGAGGACTTGGTGACTCTCCTGAGTCGAATGGTGGATCCCCTGAAATGAAGCATTTTTCCCCATAGACTATAATGAGGTCCGATATTCGTTCGAATAGCTTCTCAAAACGAACATCCAGCACACATCTCCATAGTTTTGTATAAAACTTAGCCTTTAATTCATAATGTATCCAGAATAAAAATACATCCATGTTCAGATTAAAATATGCTCACAATGGCCAGCATGGAGAGAAACAAAAAGCGTCCGCTGACGCGTTTCGGAGCACTTAAACCTGCTCCTTACTCATAAAACTCAGGACACGTGAGCTGATGCATAGACTTTATTGTTATATTCGTTTGAATAGTCGAATATTGAGCGGCTATTCGAAACGAATATCAAATATCGAAAATTTTACTGTTCGCTCATCTCTACACACAGCGCATGAGCCCGGCCATAGAGCACATAACACAGAGCGCATGAGCCTGGCCATAGAGCACATAACACACAGTGCATGAGCCCGGCCATAGAGCACATAACATACAGCGCATGAGCCCGGCCATAGAGCACATAACATACAGCGCATGAGCCCGGCCATAGAGCACATAACAGACAGTGCATGAGCCCGGCCATAGAGCACATAACATACAGCGCATGAGCCCGGCCATAGAGCTCACACCAGCTGACAGTTGGTGCATCATGAGAAATAACTGACATAAAGTACAAGGTATGTACAGGTCCCTAGTCTACAGATTTCATCCCCTATCACCACTGCTCTCCTATAGGGCGGCCTTTCTGCTATAATCTCCTATATTGTGTCCTGTACTAGTAAAGCACAGACTGGGGATTACCTGGATTATAATCTGTGCACCACATGACTGTTTATTACAATATCACAATTCTTCCCCACCCCCATTCTCCCCAAATTCTGTACTGGATGCTCCATTCTGACTTACGTAATTGGGGAAGAAAAGTGGAAGGTCCACGTCCACAGTGTGGATGGATGAACTCCACGCAAACTCTCCTCCGCTGCCTCCTACTCACTTGTATATGTCACAGGTAAACGCACAATAACCAATAGACGCCTAAAAATAAGGAGAAGAGACATTACATGGAGGAAACTCACTGAAATTAGATGGGAAATAAACATAGGCGGAGACAATGAAGGAGCGTACTTACAATCCAACCGCTACTACTGAAACCCTCAAACCAGTGTCCGCTCGGCGGCTGCCTATATAGCGTTCCGCCATGATGTCATCACCAGACGATCCTGTGACACCTGCGGCTGCGGGGATTCCATTTAAAGTGACAGCGTCCATATAAACCCAATATCACTGTTATTATATATAACAAACTAGTAACTACAGGAAATGTAACAAACTATAAATAGTAATAAAACATCCTAAATAATGACATGTATATGTCTGTGCTCAGCAGCGCTATGTAATATGGATTATATGGAAATGTCTGACTATAGATCATCCCAAAAACTGGAAATTTAGCAAAAACATTTAGAACATTTTCTAGAAGTTGGACCCAGTTTACAAGTTCCCTCCTCTCATGACAGCAGGGGTCCCATGTTCCCTGAGTGTTGTACTTGGCTGTTCTCATGATCGCTGGGGGTCCGGTGAATAAGTGATAGATAATAGTGTGACCATTGTGGCCTTAGGCCAGGTTCACATCTGCATTCTGGTTCACATTTGGGGACATCCAGAATGGAAACCTAATCCGCTTAAGGAAGCGGTTACCATAGGAAACCCGAGGACCCCATAGACTATAATGGGGCCGTGTGGTTTCTGTCCAAAAAGGGTAAAAATGCGGAGGGGGGAGTGGAATCCCCATATGGAGAGCCAACACTGGGGTGACCCAACCTCAGACAAGCAGAAGCCTTCCTTGAACCTTTTAATGGTGAATCTCCTTGGATACGCTCACATATATCATATGTCATATTTATAGTAATGGAGGATAATGGGGCCAAACCATCATCTCTTCTTCTATTCCTCCAGAAGCGAGAGACTGGTGACACAGACCTGGATGATCACACGGGACCTCTTCTGCTATTCTGAGTGATTTATGGTGAAATAAGTCATTTATTGTATTTATTTATTTTTATTACTAATTATTACATTAAGACATGGATGGAATATTTACTTGACATTTCTCTTTCCCTTTCATTAGGTATCATGTGAAGTCCATTTCTTTTTGATGCCGGCCCATTGGAGGTTTAGTCAAGAGCGAATGTCACATTGATAAATGCCAAATAAGTTTTGGAATAAAAGATATAAAAAAATTAAATTTCAATTTTTGCAGATCTGTCTAATAATTAGTCATTGGGCTCAGTGTATAACCGCGCCAATTGTCACCGTCACAGTCTATAGTAACTCTATTGTGCAGGAATAACCTCTGCATAGGTCTTACAGAACATCACCAGTCTCTATCCATGTGGCTGCTGTAAAGCGGATTACTAAATGCTGTTAACAGCAGCTCAGGCAAGGTGGCCGCCCCCGTAATCGTGTACAGAAAATAGAAAAGAAACAACCAAAAAATAAATCATTGGCATCAAGTATATCAATCATGGCATGTAGTATTCTTGTAGGTTTATGACAGTTTGGCCACTAGGGGGCGCTATAATACTATTATAAGAAAGAATAATTTGTCGCCCTGGTATTCTCCATTTATAAGATCTGACTTTTGTTCAGCCTTGGTGCATGCATAGAAGAATCATTTCTGCAAATCCGCTGTGAATCTGCAGCACATTTCACAAGTCTACATTACGAGGTGATAAAACTCAGAATTGACATACTGCGGATGTAAAATCTACACAGACCTGGCCGGTCCTGAAAAACTGAAGATGTTTTGTGTACAGATCTGCATGTAAGATCAGTATTTCTGTTATGTGACATTTACTGCACCCCTAATCCATCTGTATAGGTGAGGAGATTTCCAGTGACCCTTAGCTCACATCTGCATTTGGTAATCTTGCGGCAAGCACACAGACCCCATTATAGTCTATGAGGATCCGTGTGCTTTCACTTCACACCGCTTGCAAATGTGTTTGGTAGTCCGTTCGGGATGGGGGTCCCCATGCGCACTCCCCCGAATTACTGACGCAGATGTGAACGAGGCCTGAGGCAGATTTATTAGGGCTGGGTTCACATCTGCGTTAGACACTTCATTGCAGAGACCGACGAAACAAGGCAGAGAAAAAAACACCTGCACAAAGGACTTTTGTCTCTGCTGATTTGTTTCCAACCAGCAGACACCTGATAGACCCCATTATAGTCAATGGGGTCCGCCAGGCTCCGTTAGCAGTCTGACTCTCCATCGTTCAGGCCCCCGACGGACTCAAACAACAGAATGAACCAAGCCCCAGACTGGTGTTTTGTGAGCCAAAAAGTTTCTGACAGACTCCGGCCTCTTCATAAATCAGATGCAATCCCGTACCCTAGAATGGAGATCTGCGCCTGTTAGGAACTAGTGGACATTTCCATTATAACTCATGCCTTGAATAATAATGAATATGTCGGGCCCCGGCGTCCTCACCCCAGGCCACACCTGACAGATTCGCACAATGTGGCGCAGAACGTGGACTGGGGACACGTCACATAAGAAATGGTCTTACACTGATTGTGAACCACAAGACTGTCCTCCTATACCAGAAAACTGGCGCAGAGGAGTTGGTAAATCCCCCCAGTGTCATGTATGTATAGGATGAAATATTTTCCATCTTGGCCTGAAGACTTCTATCCTGACATAGTGAGATATGAAGAGGTCTCACATAATATAGGACATAATGACGGCCATCTTCTGCTCATTACACAACAGTTTGCCACAAGGCGTACATCCAATGTTATAGAGTAGACCGGTTCCATCCCTGTATATACATAATGTTATAGAGTAGACTGGTTCCATTCCTGTATATACAGTCCTATGAAAAAGTTTGGGCACCCCTATTAATCTTAATCATTTTTAGTTCTAAATATTTTGGTGTTTGCAACAGCCATTTCAGTTTGATATATCTAATAACTGATGGACACAGTAATATTTCAGGATTGAAATGAGGTTTATTGTACTAACAGAAAATGTGCAATATGCATTAAACCAAAATTTGACCGGTGCAAAAGTATGGGCACCTCAACAGAAACGTGACATTAATATTTAGTAGATCCTCCTTTTGCAAAGATAACAGCCTCTAGTCGCTTCCTGTAGCTTTTAATCAGTTCCTGGATCCTGGATGAAGGTATTTTGGACCATTTCTCTTCACAAAACAATTCAAATTCAGTTAAGTTTGATGGTCGCCGAGCATGGACAGCCCGCTCTCAAACCATCGCACAGATGTTCAATGATATTCAGGTCTGGGGACTGGGATGGCCATTCCAGAACATTGTAATTGTTCCTCTGCATGAATGCCTGAGTCGATTTGGAGCGGTGTTTTGGATCATTGTCTTGCTGAAATATCCATCGCCGGCGTAACTTCAACTTCGTCACTGATTCTTGAACATTATTCTCAAAAATCTGCTGATACTGAGTGGAATCCATGCGACCCTCAACTTTAACAAGATTCCTGGTGCCGGCATTGGCTACACAGCCCCAAAGCATGATGGAACCTCCACCAAATTTTACAGTGGGTAGCAAGTATTTTTCTTGGAATGCAGTTTTTTTTGGGCGCCATGCATAACGCCTTTTTGTATGACCAAACAACTCAATCTTTGTTTCATCAGTCCACAGGAACTTCTTCCAAAATGAAGCTGGCTTGTCCAAATGTGCTTTTACATACCTCAGGTGACTCTGTTCGTGGCGTGCTTGCAGAAACGGCTTCTTTCTCATCACTCTCCCATACAGCTTCTCCTTGTGCAAAGTGCGCTGTATTGTTGACCGATGCACAGTGACACAATCTGCAGCAAGATGATGCTGCAGCTCTTTGGAGGTGGTCTGTGGATTGTCCTTGACTGTTCTCACCATTCTTCTTCTCTGCCTTTCTGATATTTTTCTTGGCCTGCCACTTCTGGGCTTAGCAAGAACTGTCCCTGTGGTCTTCCATTTCCTTACTATGTTCCTCACAGTGCAAACTGACAGGTTAAATCTCTGAGACAACGTTTTGTATCCTTCCCCTGAACAACTATGTTGAACAATCTTTGTTTTCAGATCATTTGAGAGCGGGCTGTCCATGCTCGGCGACCATCAAACTTAACTGAACTTGAACTGTTTTGTAAAGAGGAATGGTCCAAAATACCTTCATCCAGGATCCAGGAACTGATTAAAAGCTACAGGAAGCGCCTAGAGGCTGTTATCTTTGCAAAAGGAGGATCTACAAAATATTAATGTCACTTTTCTGTTGAGGTGCCCATACTTTTGCACTGGTCAAATTTTGGTTTAATGCATATTGCACATTTTCTGTTAGTACAATAAACCTCATTTCAATCCTGAAATATTACTGTGTCCATCAGTTATTAGATATATCAAACTGAAATGGCTGTTGCAAACACCAAAATATTTAGAACTAAAAATGATTAAGATTAATATGGGTGCCCAAACTTTTTCATAGGACTGTACATAATGTTATAGAGTAGACCGGTTCCATCCCTGTATATACATGATGTTATAGAGTAGGCTGGTTCCATCCCTGTATATACATAATGTTATAGATTAGACCAGTTCCATCCCCGTATCAAATCAAATCGGCTATATTGGCACGTCCAAATGGATATTTGGCATTGCCAAAGTTAATAAAGTGGGGGGGTGGGGGTGGAGTTGGAGTCGAGGCGGAGAGTATGGGGGGGGGGGGCTGATTTGGGGTAACAGTCCGTGGTGTCTCATCTTCCTCTTGTTTGTCGTACATACGTAATGTTATAGAGTAGACCGGTTCCATCCCCGTATATACATGTTATAGAGTAGACCGGCTCCATCCCCGTATATACATGTTATAGAGTAGACCAGCTCCATCCTTGTATATACATAATGTTATACAGTAGACCGGTTCCATCCCTGTATATACACAATGTTATAGAGTAGACCGGCTCCATCCCTGTATATACACAATGTTATAGAGTAAACCGGCTCCATCCCCGTATATACACAATGTTATAGAGTAGATCGGCTCCATCCCTGTATATACATAATGTTATAGAGTAAACCGGTTCCATCCCTGTATATACACAAACACTTGGAAGAGGCAAAAATGATGGTTATGAAAAGGCTTTAATGTACAAAGGCACAAAATCAGAAATGGAAAGCAGATGAAAATGTAATAAAAGCCCGGTATCCAACATCCCAAAACTAAAGAGCAGGTTAATAGTAAAAAGCAAATCATACAAGAAGAATAAGGGCTCATGCACACCGCCATATTGTAGTACACATAGCTCCGCCATCTCCATAAAGCCTTACACGGCAGACAATTCAGTAATAAGTCCTTATTCACATACAAAAATAAATGCACACAAATAAAATAACCTACAACAGTAAACCTCACACCCACTCATTTGTAGGTTAGTAGATCTTGGGATAAAAATTGGTACAATCTCAATCTGTAGCCAAGTGCAAACAGCAGTAGAAGGAGAGCCCGGCATCAGGGCATGGACATTGCCAAAATCCTCAAATCAGCATAATATTAGTTTGGAAAAATAAAATAGATGTCTGACTAAAAATTCAGGATTCTGGTCATCCAGTCCGGGCGACCTAGAGCTTTACTCCATATTGTGTCAGTACAGGGGAATGGTGGACCATCAGATGCCAAATATAAGGAATGGAGTGTAATCCCTCAGCGACAGAGAGCTGTGCGGCCCGTCATGTGTATATGAGAATGATATGGCAGATTATATTAGTAAAGAATATCCTTCTTAATAGAAAATCCGGACTTTCCATCTGAATTCTAAGCATGCATGATACAGATCGGTTACCATGCACATGGCTGAGAGGATGAAGTGGTGAACTGCTGGTTAAAGGGGAACTATCACTAAATGAAGTAATAACGGGGCAGATTTATTATGTCTTGTACAAGCTTTCTGGCATCCAAGGCATAAAAAGTTAGAATTGTGACGGTTTAAAATCTGCACCGCCTTTGCTACTTTCCCCAAAAAAGGGGTCTGGTGAAAGCGGCCCCACAAGATTTACTGTCATTTATACCAGGTAACATTTACACCCGCTCATAGTGGGTGTAAATGATTAGCGAAGTGTATGCCATCTATGATCAGGTGTACATTTACCCCCCACAGGGGTGTAGCCTCGCAGAGGGGGCGCCTCCTCATAAATGAGGTGCACCGTCTGCAGCTATGAAGCCTGGAGTGAGTAATGTCAGGCTTCATAAATATACCCCAATGTTTCTAAATATGTCCCTGTAGGTAAATCTCATGAAGTCAAATGTCATAACTAGGAGGTGTTCAGATAAGTCTGACCCCAACCCCATCCCTCCTGGGTTATCTTGTCAGGAATATTACCCTACCTGGACTTAGACATGGTGGCAGATTTGGGGAGGGGGAGCAGATTTTGTGAGATCTAGCAGGTTCCCTTTAAACGTTTAGAGATAACATGCTAACCAATTCACCACGGAAATGAATGCGGCCATTACATAAAGCATAGGAGAGTTTTTACAAATTTGTACAATGCAGCAGAGCCGAGAGGGCCGCTTCTATTGACACAATGGGTAATTTGCACTTTACAGAGTTATGGTGTTATTATCTATATACAGATACTAGTATTGTATATACAAGTCAATGTAGTGTCCATTAGCAGACAAAAGACACGTCTGTTCTTTCAGTCCTCAAAAATAAATGCCTGTTCAGACTGTTCCATGAGTAGCCAAAATACAAGTCCACATGTAGCAGAAAGCTTTGTAAGATCGGCCATTAATCCACTCCCAAGGCCTTCAGCTGGCGCTCAATCTCTTCATCGGAGATGGTGTTTGCTTTGGTTGAGGATGCGCTGGGAAGTCCTTTAGCTGCTGATGGGGCCTTTGCCATCTAAAAGGGTAAGAAGAAGAAGGTTTCAGGTTAAAAGTTGCACATTAGAAGACCTGGGATGAAATTTGGCATGGGAGTAAGGCAGAATGGGGTAAAAGGAGAGGACTGTGAAAGCTGGCACAGATAATCCTGGGGCTGATATATTAAAGGCATGAAGTGCACGGTCCTGAATCCAGGCCCCCACTGAAGAGACACCGGCCTCCGAATAATTCTGGTCCGTGTTGGGAGATTATGTGCACCAGACCTGAAATCTGCATCACCCAGAACAGCTGTAGATTTTACCTTTAGTGCAGGTTATAGTAAATTATCAGGCCGAGGCGTTCTCACCCCAGCTCCCATTGGTGTCTGACACACTACATGCAATTTTTTTATTTCTTAAGTAGAAAGTGTATAAAACGTTGTAATGTTTGTGCAACAACAGCACGCACCAATAATTGTGAACTTAGTCATGTTCTGTATGGCAGAAAACAGTCACACAGGGCATACTGTATGCAGGCTGAGATTTCTGGTGTAGTAGTAATAATAATAATAATAATAATAATAATAATAGATTTGGTGGTCGCCCCCGCCATCTGTCAGTTTTTGCCACACCTACTTTTTGAGAAAGTGACAACAGTAGCGCAGAAAAGTTTGCATACTCATTCCAGGTTTATAGCGTCAGAATGCCACAGGGAGTTGTATGAAAACTGGTACAAAGGAGAGGTAGAGGAGTCGGCCAAAGCAGCCAGCCAGATTGCATATCCCAGTGACCATGAGGAATAGGTACACCGAGATTTCACACATTTCTAGGGAATGACAGCTTCATCCGCTATTGAATGGCTATTCCCAATTATTACAGCTCAGCTCCCATTTGAGTGCATGAAATCTGAGCTGCAGCATTGGCACTGCACAGTGGGCAGAGGAGTCTGCCCCGGCTCCATCCACTGTATAGCTCCAGAGCCTGGCAGCAGCTAAAAGCAACAGATTGGTGGGGATCTCACCCCTGGCCTACACCTATCAGATATTGATGCCATCTCCTGAGGATAAGCCGTCAATATTAAGCGCCCAGAAAATAAGCTCCTTGTTGCAGCCATCACAGCACTACTGGAAGTACAAGCTCTAAGATTCCTAGAAAGATGCTACCAGCTGTATGTAGTGCTGCAATACTAGACACTTACTGTAAGTTACAGAGTTTAGTACTTACCTTTCCTGAGATTTCAATTCCAATCTCATCCAACACCTGGTTCACAATGTCCTGGCTTTCCTCCTCATCCTCAGAGGCATCAAAGATGTCATCCAGGGTGTCATTTACTGCAAAGAAAACCTCACATTAGGGCTGGGCCATATGACAGAACGAAAATCTTTACTTTATCCAAACTACCGGTCACAGCAAGTCACAGACAATCCAAAGGACCCCCACCGATCAGAAGAACTGGGGGCTTTATTTTGGAAGATGGGACAGTACACACTGAAAAACTCCTCCCCAGCTGATCACCCATATATAAAATCCTGTATATTTTAGGTATGAGCTGACAGCCCTTAGTAGCCACAGCAGGCCTGCAAGACAAAGTGACTCTGAGGAACCATGGCTCCTCTCATTGGAACCATCCAAACAAGCTCCTGTACCCACTATCCACAGACAATAGGCCTGGGTTGAGAGGGTTGTCCAGGCTTATTTTATTTATGACCTATCCCAAGGCTATGCTACAAATGTATGATTGGTAGGGGGCACAAACTGGGCCTGATCATTTTTAAACAATAAAGGGCTGGATGCAGAAAGTTACATCCCCACTATAGTGACCCGGCGCCTTCACTGCAACCCACTCACCTCTGACTTTAGTGGAAGCCGAGCTGCAGTGAATGCAGACAGCAGGCAGGGTCTTCTGTTTCCGACCCCGAACTATGTACTAGACGGGCGCAGGTAGTGGCTCCATATAGATGATCAGTCCAGGAGACAGATATTGAAACCCTATCAGTCATATATTTATGGCTTATCATGAGGATAGGCCTTAAAAAAAATTAAGTCCTGACAATCCCTTTAAAATGACTATTCACTAATAAATGCCCAGGGGAAAACTGTAGCATTAGGTTTATCTGTAGAGATGTGGCGTAGCCATTATAGAAAAATCATCACCAACAGCACGGTAGTTTGGAGTTTACGGTTTGGAACTACAGGCAGCAGCGTCCTGCAATGATGGGGCTGCATAGAGAGGAATGATGATGATGATGATGACTCCCCTGGTGCTGGGATATCTGAGAAATGCTATAGTATTGGAAACCAGCTCATTTATTCATGCCCACCATATAGTAAGAACAAGATATTCTGGACACTTACTCATTTCTTCTGTCATTTCCATCTTCATATTTTCCTTCTGGAAGTTTTGCATTGTTTGCAGAGTTTTCTGTGGATCCATTTTCTTGTTCACGGCTTGCATTGTCTAGAACACAAGAAAACCCTTAACTCTAAATACATTCTGCAAAATATCTCCACCCTATAAAGGTAAAACCTGTTGATATTATGCCTTAAAAGGGATGATGGTATAAAATCCACTTAAAGGGAGCCCTCACCTTAGCTGTGGTCGACATTGCACCCGCCATCTTCATCTGGGAGCTCATGACTTTGGTCTGTGTTGACATGGAGGTGACTTTAGAACTAACCGCATAAGTCCTGGTTTTCTGCTTACGTAGCTGCACCAATTGTTTGGCGAGGACCCTGCAGGCATCTTTATTACCTGCCTTGGCCATCTTCTTTATTTCAATTTCCTGGGCAAAAGAGGAAAAATATCATTCTGATTTCCATATTGTTTGTACATGTGTTATTATGGGTATTCAAAGGAAGGAGTATGACGATACCAGACAACAAATTTTGACAAACAATCATGGCGTTAAGTTGACCCCTATCTGCACAGTAGAATGGCCATGGATCAGTCCTGTGTAATGTATCTATGGGTTACATGAATAGGACTAAATGTGGCGTTGGAGATGATGACACTATACACATCATGCGGTCCCTGTATTATGTGATGTCCTTAGAGGTATCTGACACGGCTGTTCCTTCCTACCATTAAGATAAAAGAAGATACTCGAATGTTTAGGTCTCTTATTTCTGCCTTTATTTTCAGTTTTGATTTTTTTAATTCTATGCTGTACTTATCCCACTTTACCTTTCACTTTATATCTAAAAGCTTTAATAAGTTTGTCCTTGTATACTCTAAACAAATACATAACCTTTCTTAGGCTGAGGCCACATATTGCAGATTAGCTGTGTTTTTGTCACCAGTTTTGCTTTGGTTTTCATAAGCCAAAGCCAGAAGTGGCTTCAAAATGTACCGGACATATATGGGAAGTATAGAAATCCCTTATACTTCTCCCATCTGCTTAATCCACGCCTGGCTTTGGAACAAAAATGCAACAAAAACCAAAAACCTATCAATGTGTGGTCTCAGTCTGCTGGAGCATTGGGTTGGGTATGTTGGGTACCCATCAGCCCAGAATGGAGTAGGTAGTGGCAGCGAAGTGAGTATCTGAGGTGTGGGGACTGTGTTGGGGTGTTATTTTTTGCCACCTCAAATACAATGCCGAATGGGTGGGAAAAGATTAACCCTTTGCAGCCGCCTGCTGTGAAGATGTGTATGGAACAATATTCAACAGGACAAAAGGGGGAAGGGCAGTCTAAAGCAGTCAACCCCTCCAAGGATATCCGGGGCAAAAAGTAGGCAGTAGATGTATGAATGTGCACTATACTAAATGACCGAACTCCGGATAAGCAATGCAAAGTATATAGAAGGTTATAGATACAGATAGGGCGAGCGTGACATAGTAAAACAATATATCTAAGCTTGGTTTCGTCTCTGGCACAGCCCCATTAACCCCGCTTTATTATTAGCAGACGTATTAGATGGTCTCTAATTCTTGGACTGCACAACCCTTGTGATAGCTCTTATTATAGATCACGTCGGTCCTGCGGGCGAGCGATATCTCCACGAGTCTTCAGTTCACTCACCAGTTGTTTCTCCTGCTTCTCCAAGGCTGCTCGGTCTCTGGTTATAGCCCTCTGAGTGCCTCTTAGCTCCTTATTCTGCTCCTTTATTATGTCTGCAAGAGAGAGAAGACATTAGAAATAAATAATATTGCCCATAGAAATGTCCGATTACCTTCCGTACGATCCTCTAATTCTCCCACTATCATCGCTGCAGACAATAGGAGTTTATTAATGTTTGTATTAGACGTGTCGGGGTCAGACGGGCGACCATTGGCGAGTGCTGTAATCATTTGCTGAAGCTATGGGACGTCTTGTACATATTAATATTTAATAGGGTGAAGATTTAGGGACGGAGGATCTCAACTCCAAGAGATTAAAAAGCAGCTTTTACCTTCTGCAAGTGCTGAAGATCTGCCGGGGGAAGGGGAGAGATAAGCATTGCTCAGGGGGCGTATTAAATCTAATTAGGGCGTTTATAGACTTAAAGGGCGACGGAAGCAGAGAAATAATTATAGCTATAAAGGGAATGTTCTTTACAATTCTGCTTCGTGCTTTGCGTAAGAGGACATTAGGAGACATAAAAACCTGTGGCCCTACAAATCCCAGCATGCACCGATACTAGAGGTAAGGCACTTGTACAAGGTAAGACCGTCTCAACAACATATACAAAGAGATAGATAGCTTAAAAAACAAACTCGCTAAGGCCTCGTTCACATCTGTGTCGGTAATCTGTTTAGGGCAGTTTGCATGAGGACCCCCCTGAACTGACTACTGAATACATTTGCAAGCGCTGCGGAGTGAAAGCACATGGACCCCTAGACTATAATGGGGTCTATGTGCTTGCTGCCAGATCTCCACAGGGAACATGTGGACAGGAAAGTAGTTCACAATCTACTTTCCTATCCACATGATTCGTGTGGAGATCTCGCAGCAAGCACACGGACCCCATTATAGTCTATGGGGTCCATGCATTCGGTAGTCCATTCAGGGAGTCGCCATGTGGATTCCCCGAACGGATTACCGAATGCAGATGCAAACCAAGGGTCTGGCTATTTCACATCTGCTCCGTTGGAGACTTTGCTGCAACGTCTGCCAGAAAACTGGCGGAGGAAAAAGTCTGGCAGGGACTACTTTTTCTTCCACTGGTTTTAATTTTAATATGGTTTTATTTTAGTGGTCCACCTCTTCGTTGTTCTGGTCCTCCGACCAGAACAATGAACAATGGAGAGGAGACACTAGGACGTGTTGGATAATCCCCATGTCAACCAGTTTTCTTACAAAATACAAATTCCTGATAATAAAAAAAAAAAAATGTAAAAGGTCAATATACAAATCCAACAGCATTTCTAAGCTTCCAGTAGGCAGAAGTGATATAAACATTATATATATATATATATATATATATATATATATATATATATATAAATATCTATCTACCATATCTATCTATATACCCTATCTATCTATCTATCTATCTATCTATCTCATATCTATCTATCTCGAGGCTGCTTGAGGTTTTCAGCGTCTGTTTGCCATATGCACTCTCCAGCGTACACCTTAAAGACATCTATAGTCGCCCCTGCACCTCGCCATGTCCTTTTGGCCTCCGTCAGGATGGTATACATTACAATACCTTTTACCTACGGCAATATCCCCAGGGTCATAGAATGAAAAAGCCGGACCACCTACCCCATTTACCCACAGCTCGACTGACTCCATAATCTGTAAAAATCCTCCAACTTAATAAAAAGCTAACGATTTCATTTCTAATAAAGTAAAAATGTAAAATGAAGCCGCTAATAACTATACGATATTAAAAATTCTATAATATAGGTAGGAAAAAAAAATAAAAAATTTATTCTAAATCCGGTGACTGTTTTCAACTCTGCCGTCACCCAAAATAGTTTTTCCCATACAGCATAAAAGCCTGCCTTATTGTTATGAGCCTTTGTACACTGGCATAAGCCGGAGACCTACATAGAGATATATTTCCAATGGACGCTACTTATGGACAAAGCAGTGTGAAACCAGCAAGATAAAATCCCAGTAAAAATATAAAAATAGCAGAGAAGAAGAATTCCTACATCCATAAGAGGTTGGCCCTGCCTACTGTGCTATATATTACCTGCACTATCCACTGCCATGAAGAAAGGACAGTCCTATGTATCACACTGTATACAGAGAATACAGAGAGCTGCATTGTGTCCTGCGCTCCAGTTACTATCACAGCAGATAAAATCCCATTCAAGGAGTCAAGAAAGAGGGGAAAATACGAGGCAGACATGAGCTGATCCTTCTCTGCCTTATCCATCCTCCCATTTCAGTAGGTTATCCATGATCGAGGAAGGGTCCCAGGGTCTCCGTACATCCACGACCATGTTGTCACTTAGCGGGTCTCAGGTCTGTATTCAGTATAGTCCAAAGGATATCCTAGAAATGTGCCCTACGTGGCAGTGCCGTGCCCACCTATACACTGCAGTACTTGTTGCCAAGCCCAATTGGTCCAAACACAGCCGAGTGGGTGGGATGCCAAGGAGTTAAACACAATCATTTATATCATGACGCCACCATGGATAAAGTACGCCACCTCCTACAAAGTCGTTTTTGGTAGGAGGGGGGGATATTTTAAAGAAGAGAGGCTAAATTTGGAGCAGAGATGGCACATGTAGCATGTACTGGGCACACAGCCGTCACTCAGGTACCAGACGCGTGCCTTGCTCACATGGTATCTGGTGTATATTATTTTACTACTATACATATTGATCGATAGAAGGACAACCTGTTCGTTCCCTGTTCATTTCCTTTTCTTTGTATTGACTTGACTGACGCTTTCCATTATGAAGGAAATGGTTTCTCACATCTGTCCCTGACTCTGAGGTTTCCTGCTAATAAAATGTCATATAGTAGGACACGGCAGAGACGCCGTCTACCCGCACCCCTCCGGAGACAGACTAATCCAATCTGCCACCATGTCACAAGGAATACAGGTCAAATCATAGCGCAGGTTCTTCCTGGTTAATAGATCACTGCTGGATACAGACATTAATGGGGCGTGCGCGGATCTCTAATACGTCCTATATGTTGTACTGTCCGACGTAGAGGATGCGTTTGAGGAATGAAATGAGCGCACTTAATCCTGTCCAAAACTAGAAAGGAGCTCTGAATTAGAAATACATAAAGTCTACAATTCCTGCCTGGATAACTGTAGTATGGAGACGTCCCACTAGAGGGAGCAATCTGATAAAACAAGGACATCATTCACACTACACAAGGAGAAAACAAACAGGTGTATAATACAGAAGGGAGCCCGGGGATCGGAACTAAAGTCTGTTATAGGTGCACATATTATTTACATGGATGGCTGATAACAGAGAACAATATATTGTAATCTATCTATGTGATCACCAACCCATCTTGCTATATAATAATGGGCTACTGATATTATTCAGAAGTTATAGGAGTTTTCTGGTTCTGGTGGGTTGATACTAAAGCCTTCCTCAGGACGTTGAGGGTCCGACCCCTGGCACGGCCACTAGCCCTTGTACAGAGCCTTCTGCTTCTGACATCCCAGAGGCTAGGATATGTACACGGATGGTTGTAGTAAAGGAGATATTTGCAGACATTGCACGCCTTTATTTCCTGCCCAAATTCTAGTTAGTCCGAACCTTGGCTTTCTGCCCCATTTTGACTCAGGGTCAATTGATTGTAACTGGCATCAAAGTCAGTGTATATTACCTGTGCTATGGGCTTTACTATCTACTCTGAGAGCCCCCATAGTACAGGTAATACTCACTGAACAGGTAGGTGTAGTAGGTGGAGCAATTTGGGTGCTGGGTTAGATTTAGACGGACAAAAATAAACTATTAACCCTTCTATTACTGAATGCAAAATTATGCGCAACAACCCATTGAAATAAATGGGATCTGTTTTGAGCGCTCACATTCTGACACGAGTATACGTGCCAGAATGCGCGCCCGTTAACTCCGTGTGAACTGGCCCTTACTTTGCAGCATACTTCCATGGGAAGCCTCTGCTGATTGTACATACTCTGATCACAGTCTCTTTCTGTCTGGAAACCCACAGGCAGACGCTGCACTAAAGCCAGAACTGGCCCCAGCAGGAGGGAGATGTACAAATCCTTCCTTTATATTTTTCATCCCTTTTCAATCTGATTCTAGCTTTGGCTCAAAAAAAAAAAAAAAAAAAGCATTTAAACAAAAAACCAAAAAAAAAAAAAAAACTGTGTGTGTGTGTGTGTTTCCAATCTAAAAAAAGGATTTATGGGATTGAACTAATTTTACTAAGAAAAAAAAAAAGTGCTATAAAAATGTACTTAGAAAACTGATGTAGTTAAGAATTGCCCGGAGCTACTCATCCTGCAGATCATCTTATCCGTGGCGAGGTCTCCAGACTGCGACGTTCAAGGCTCTAGTACTGAGCAATGGCCGATTTACAGGGTGGTATAGAAGTAATTAATATGTTATTAAATTACTATTAGACTGCAGAGATTATTTATAAATAGATGTGTGTATTGGAATATATATATATATTTTATATATATATATGTGTGTGTGTCTGTGTATTGTAATATAAATATTTATATATATATATATATATATATATATATATATATATACACACACAATGTAACAATTCACAGCAGAATTCTCAGCCATTCCCATCACGTTTAACCATTTACTAGACTCCCACTCCCATCCCAGTTTCCGTCACTTATTCCTCAGATAATTCTGCCTGTCACTCATTCCCTATCGGAAAACCTGACACCAAACCCTTCTGTGAGTCATCTCCTGAGTCACCTTTTCGTCCCTGCCCCCTTTTTGTCACCTGATGAGTTGGTGACATCAGTTCCGAGTCCTACGCCGTATCACGTGGGTAAATAGTAAAAAAAAAACTTCCGGGTAGAAGGATCTATCTATAGAAACAATTCAAAATAACCTGACACCAAAAATAAAAAACCTGCCAGCATACATAGGGTGTATGGCTTATTGTTAGCACCAGTTTGTAACCTACAGATGTAGCAGAGCTGAGCTTGTCATTGATCTTAACTGCTGTACAGTCCTATGTAACAATGATAAACCCCATTGACTATCTCAGCTTTGTTACATTTTACAAACTCAGCTCTGCTACATCCAAAGGAAACAATCTACAACACGGGAACCATTCTAGCAAAAAAACTGAATATTTCATGAAGAATGCTCCAGATCAAAACTTAATCCAACACTAAAGCCCACTAATCCCAGACAGGAGCTCTTTGAAGATACATTAATATGCTGAGACTATGACTGTATAGGAAACTGTACAGGGAATGTATTAGAATATTAATGGAAAATATCACGCAGATAAAAACAAACAGAAAAAAGTTAATGTAAAGCAACCAGCCAAAAAATCCACAGTAAATTTTGCCAAGCAATCCTCTTTTAGGCGACCGGCGTGAGGATAAGCCTCGCTGCAAACAACCATGCCAAGAATTCTGGTAGAGGACATATAGACGCTGCAGTAATAGCCAGGCTGGGGGGGGGGCATCAGTGCAGACACAGACTCAGACACAATGATATGGATGGAGAGAGGCAGTGCAGGCTTACTCTGCTTTATAACAACAAGATCATGGGGGTGATGTGGGGCACCAGGTGGCATAGGGGACAGGTGTATGGGGCACGTGAGGATGAAACAAGGTCAAAAGGAGAGAGAGACCAAAAAACTTTATGTTTTAATAAATATATATATATATATATATATATATATATATATATATATATATACTGTGAGTGTTTTTTAGACACACAGTGAATACTGGCGCCAATATATAACACTTTTAGTCACCGCCATGACATCCTCCAATGTATACAGTGACTATAATGGGTCCGTCCTGGCACCTACCCCTATAATGCAGCACTATATACAGGGACAGGGCCACAGCTTTATTACTATGCCATGTCTATATCACAGGGCATCTAAGAAATAAACAACATTACTCCAATTAAGTGTAAGACTTGCGCAATTGTCTCAAATCTGGAGCACATGACAATGACCAGGCTTCTGGTAGGAGCGGCCATGGTTATGGAGCAGAGCAAGAGTGAGAGGTGACAGGCAGAACTGTCATAGGGCCGGGGCATCAATGCCAGGCTGTGTGCTGAGGGGCATAGGGTGGCAGCAGAGCCAACTGCAGGGATAGGAGGGTGATAGGGCAAAAACAAGGCAGAGGAAAACATGAGAGAGTCAGGTGAGGAGGAGGAGGATGGGTGAAGGGCACAGAGGCGGACGTCACGGTGACACAGCAGGTAGACTACACACAGGACAGACATGGGGACACACGGCAGCGTCACGCCAGGCCGCTAATGTCACTCACCGTCGACCGTCTTCTTCTTGAACAGGGAGGCCATGTCTGCCGCTTTCTCCGCCACTTCCTCATTCACTGTGCGACCAGGAACCGGTTACTCAGCTTCTCCCCCCTCCTCTCACATGATCCACGAGTACACGCCCTCTCCGCGCACCACGTGACCCCATCGCTACCCTAAAACCCCGCCCCTTTCCAGTGACGTTTTCCTCCCTCCTGGGAAATCCCGTCGAGTTTTGGTCACGTGACGGTCGCCGAGGTGCTGAGCCCGCGTCACCTGGTCAGTGACTGACGATACCGAGCGCGGCTCATAATGGCGGCGGCACTAGTGTCACATTAGTTCTGTCACCATTACCCGCAGGGCTCCACGTGTAACTGCCGGCAGCCTAGAGTCCTTATGATGTAGATTTTAGCCAGAACCCAATTCCATAGACATGACATTGCTGTCCAGGACCAGTGTAACCATAGGGCGAGTGATGCACCTGCTGGGGGCGCTATAGTAGTGGCCCGGATCTAGCGGGACAGTCCTGGATTTTCGGTGCTGTTCCATTTTCAACACTGTCCATGTCTGTAGGATGCAGATAATGTGGAATATAATAGTGGAGCAAAGAACTATCTTCTCCGAGCTCCGCCATCTTGTATAAGGGGTCGGTCACATCTTGTTATGATCATTAGTTTTAGGCTACGGTCACACTAGGGTTGTGTGACCATTTGGGGATTCAGTCCCTAATTCCACTTAAAACATGCGGAGAGTAACCTGCAAGCAGGACGGACACTTCTAGCGTCTATGGAGTCTGTAGGAACCACTTTTTAAAGAGGACCTTTCATGTTCTCGGGCACATACGGTTTTATATACCGCTAGGGAGCCAACAGTGCGCTGAATTCAGTACACTGTCAGCTTTCGCGTTATGTGCCCCTGTGCAGGAGATATCGGTGCCGTTACCGGTATCTCTTCAGTGTCAGAAGGACCTTCCTGACAGTCTAGCCGGGCTGTGAGGAACATCCCTCCTGACAGCACTCGTCCATAGCCCTCTACTGTCAGCGGGAGCGTTCCTTACCACCCAGCCATGACGCTGAGCTGTGAGGAACACCCCCCCCCCCCATCTGACAGTACTCATCCATAGAGAACAGATTGTGCCAGCACTGTGACCAGGGGGCCCTAGAAGACGAGACCCACTTCCTGCTACACTGCACCAAATACTCAGCTGTGAGGGCCGTCTACTACCAAAGACTCTCTGCCCACATCCCAGACTTCATATCTACAGACAAGAAGAGGAAACTCTACATCCTACTGGGAGAAGAAGAGGCCACGGTGGAGATCGCTGCCCAATACGTGTCCAGCTGTCACCAAACAAGAGGAAGATGAGACTCCACAGACTGTTATGTTTTTTGTCTTCACCACATCTATCAGTTAAAAATTGATGATTAAAACGCGATGTGAATGCCATGGCAGTGACGTAAGACGATCTACGAGCCAGAGACTATTTCTGTGACTCTTATACAAGTGAATAGAGTAATACCTGCATGCACAGCCCCTCTCTATTCACTTTCTAGGACAGATGGGCACCTTGTTCTTGAGGTGGATGCAAATCCTAAAGGTGGGGTCCTCTACACCTTCATCCATGATGGGTCCTATGGAAATAGCCTCGCTTCTGAACAAGAAACCTGAAGAGAGGAAAAAGACACCGAGCGCTCTAAGCGTAGTAGATCTGTTAAAATGGTGGCAGACAATATTCATTAATATTAATTTAGACCAGTTGGCCTCTCACCTGAAGGGTTGTGGGATATCACAACCCCAATGTGGATTTAAGTTGGTAAACAATCCAGGTGAGAGTGGCAGCGGAATCCCGGAGACAAGACAGTAGAAGGCAAGAACCAGAGGTTCAAGATGAAGTGGAAAAACTGCGCTCCCTGGTTGTTGATAGGTAGTGACACAAAGACCAATTGTCCACGTATGGATTTATTAAGAAACAAAAACACGACGCGTTTCGGACCTTCAAGGGTCCTTCTTCAAGTGCAAGAACAAAGCTTAGCAGAAGCTCATTTGATATACAGCCTTAAGCTTCAGGCATAGTCATAAAAACATATTGGTATAGATGTAAAATACACTTGAAGAAGGACCCTTGAAGGTCCGAAACGCGTTGTGCTTTTGTTTCTTAATAAATCCATACGTGGACAATTGGTCTTTGTGTCACTACCTATCAACAACCAGGGAGCGCAGTTTTTCCACTTCATCTTGAACCTCTGGTTCTTGCCTTCCACTGGACAAGAAACCTGAGAAGATAAGAGTGGAACACAATTCTATTGCTCTGAATTCATGTTTTCCGCATTAGCTACGCCATAGGTCCTTAGGCTTAAAGGGGTATTCCCACGTCGCATACTCACCAGTCTTCGTTGTTGTAAAATCTTCTTTCTTCCAGCTTTGTTGCGTCATTGGTGGGCGAGGTCACATATGCAAAGCCAAGCGGCGAGATGCCGCTGGCCCTGCGTGCACGCTCATAGACCAGTCTAGCCTTCACAATGCAAATACAGACCCGACATCCGCCTCTCTCTATTACAGCAGATGCCGAGTCTGTATTCGCATTGTGAAGGCTAGACTGGTCTCACCATCTATAAGCGTGCACGCCGCTTGGCTTTGCATATGTGAATACAGACCCGGCATCCGCTGTAATAGAGAGGCGGATGCCGGGGACAGTTAGACGCTGACACAGATGCCTCCAACATCGCTATGCTCCTGCCCTGCATGAAGCCAGCAGCGGCAGAAGCGATGCTGTTATTCCGCTCCTCTCTCACACCCAGATCGGGTAGTCCCGCTGGCATGACTCTGAAAGTTTGCGGAGTTTGCCTCTGCAGATTTTCTGTTACAATTATACTTATGAGGAAAGCTCCATCATTTCCATAGGTATTGATATGCTGCAATTTCCAAAACCACGCCAGTTTTGGAAATCGGGGAGTATCCGCACCGCAGTTTTTATTGCTAAGTGTGCATGGGATTCACAAGAATCTCATCCATTTTGCCCTGACTGTAAAACGCCGCAATTTTTCCTGTAGCATCTCTGCCACAGTCAAATCTTTGCATTTCCATCCGGGACAGAATGGCCGTGATTTGAACGCGACAGAATCCCATTGTTAGAATCCCATCCACTTTGTCCTGATTGTAAAAGCTGCGATTTTTTTCTGTGGCAGAAACACCGCGGTCAAATGGTGGCGTTTTCCATCACGATTTGACCATGGCAGACCATGGCTGCGTTTTGGCAATGTGCGGGCTTCATCCTTAAGGCGTATTTCCAGTTGCAGTCTCCCACCAACCTGACATTGGGCATAACCAGAAGAATCCATAAAAGATATGTACAATATAACGTATCCTTGTATTGTCTGAGAGTAGACAGTGTGACATTGTGAAAACGCTAGCCAGCACTTTACGCTCACAGAAATGTTGCCAACAAATCTGCTGCGTGTGAATATCCTTTAGGTGCACAGCGGAAGGTTTGAAGAAATCATACATGTCACCTGCGTGTCTCCTGTATGTCTACATGCTTACATCATCACATATTCATCAGAAGTGAAGAGGTAAAAAATTCTCCATAGTCCCGCAGCTGGTAAACATCCAAGTCATGGCATTGACAAATGATGTGACTAGAGGCAGGGATTATTAGATGTGTAGCTGCTCTTCTTCTCATTGCTTTTGTAGGAAATAAAGACCCCCCGAATGTAAGTACAGATCCCCTCTGAGGTGACCGTACTGGGCCGTCATCTATCTTTCTGCTGTCACTGTTCCTGCTTAGGCTGTGTTGGAGGCTCCATTAGGAGACTGTATAGTTTTTTAAGGAGGAATCTGATAGACCCCATTGTAAGATACTGGGGTCTGTCAGCAGCACCGTACCTCTAATGAGGCGAGGTGAAGCAACTGCCTCAGACGGCGCTATGCCGGGGGGCGGCATTTTTTCTGACCTAAGCCAGGACAGGGCGCTTTAAAAAAAGAACAAGCTGCATGCAAACTGTCCTGGGCTGGCTTAGCGTTACGACAGGGGAAGAGAGTGCTGGCTTGGGGAGTCTTAGGGTAAGTTCACACAGGGTTTCTTGGATCAGAAGCTGAGGCGGAGGCTGCCTCAGGTTCCAATCCTAAAACCGGGTAGCCACGACTGAAAGCCGGTGCACTGCACCGACATCCAGCAGCGCACTATGCTCCGGATTAGGCCCCAATAGCTGTGCCAAGCATGGATCATCTGTTCATGGCCACTTTTAACCCCCATACTATACATTTCAGGGAGCCAGAAGCAGATGTGTCTGTGGCCTGTATAGTGGAAAGGCGCTGGTAGTACAGCTCAGCTCCCATTGACGTGAATTGTTAACAGAGCTGCAGTAAACCTGTAGGCCACTATGCATCGAACGGATCCCTCTGCTTCTGTGCAGTTACATATTTAGGCCATAAATAAATATTCCTGCACTACTTCTTTAACCTTCTTTAACCTCTGCCTACCATGCACTACAATAGCACGCAGAAGTAAGCAGGTTATTCCTGTAAGCAATTTACTATAAAGAGTACAGTGATAACATGACCATAGGAGCTATATACTACAAGGCGTACTAGACAAGCAGGAAACTGGTGCAGGAAGATTGCGTTTCATTAGGAGATGCTGATGACATCACACGACCCTCTATTAGCAGATATTTTTGGGCTAACATTATGTGCTGCATCACAATGGCATTTAACATGACAGAACTTCTAGAAAGTTTATATTGTTCAGACTACTGAGTATTTCCATACTGGACGCCACCTTGAAGTCTGCACGAATCTTTCGCGTGTACGTCTTCATACACCGAAGGGTTTTCTCCTATAATCATAGCTTATTACCTGCCCACAGAATAGGTGTTGTGATGTCCCATTTGAATGACAGTTGGTAGCAGAATGCTGAACATACTCAACCGCCAAAACATGCAAATGGAAGAGAAAAGAACACCTGACTGATGGTTTTCCTAGAGGTCAGAAACTTATGACCTAACCTTAGGTTATAAACTTTGATCTTAGGAGAACTCATTAAGACGACCTTTCATGTCCTTGGGCACATGCAGTTTTATATACGCTAGAAGGCCGACTGTGCTGAATTCAGTGCACTGACGGCTTTCCCGTTATGTGCCCCGGGGCTGGAGATATCGGTGCCGTTACCGATATCTCTTCACTGTCATAAGGATATAGTCATCCATCACATACCTGTTGATTTTCTCAAACTCAAGACAGCATCACAAGGTGGTGCTATTGTGAATTTGAGGATATCCACATGATCAACTACACATACGTATGATTAAACAGGGGTAGTGATCTTACTTACCACCATCAGCAGTGTTGGTCTCTTGCTACTACTTGTAGGGCTATTTGCATACTCCAGAGGTAACTGTTAATATTTATTTTAAAACAATAAAACCGGCCTCCTGCCACCCCTTAATAGCCAGCCAACTCGCACCTATTCCTCCCACCTATGACATTACTGTAATGGACAAGAGGAATTCCTAATATCGGTAAGATTTTTTAAAAAATATCTATATAGAGAGTATAACTCTGTAGACAGTATTAAAAATATCATAGGCACGTGATAATCTGACTTTCTCCAACTCAAGGCAGCATCACAAGGCGCTATCATGAATTTGAAGAAATCCACTTACCGGTGAAATACACATGCCCATGATTAGACAGGAGCACTGATGTTTTGGTGCCCCTACTTACCTCCCTTGCAGATCTTCTACCAGCCGGGTTCGTTAGCGACGTCCAGTGATGTCTTCAATAGCTTTTTCCTCTTTCTTGAAGATGTCTCTCTTCAGTCCAGTCCAATCTTCTGTGTTTTTTGAAGAAGGTTCCTGTCTTTGGTCTGTCCATTGGTCTTCTGCCAGGAGCTCAGGGGATATTTTTCTCTGGTGACTTGAGAGCCGGTGTCTTGTAGAAGGTTCATCAGATGACAAATGAGAACCCTTTGAATATGGCCTGATCTTTTGCTGTTATACGTCTTCTCTTGGCTTCTGCTGCCTTCATTCTGGACAGGTTGAAATGTTTGGCAGGGCGATGAGGTGCTGATGGTTCTGGGATGTGTGGTGGGGGCATCCGGAGCACTTCAACAGAGACCCAATCAATATTCTTGAAGAACTGATGGCTACGGATCTTGCCATTCATTCCCAAGCACTTTGCTGGATTTTTCAGGAGGATCTGAAAATGAGAAATATCACTATGGATATCTACAAATATCTTACACACAAGGAAAATAAAATATTGTATAATACATAGAGATGAGCGAATACTATTCGAAATGGCAGTTTTGAATAGCACGCTCCCATAGACATGAATGGGAGTGGCCGGTGCGCAGGGGGTTAAGCGGCCGGACGCCTTCTGCCTCCATTCATTCCTATGGGCGCATTCTATTCGATAGTGATAGTTTAAAAAAGTTAATTTGAAAAAAAAAACAACAAAAACAACTGTTACTGGATGATATTGTAATTTTGTCAATAAACTGTTGGAAAGAAAAAAAAGCAAAGCACGCATAGAGCATGGAGCAGATTGTGAAGCTGTATGGCCACAGACATGGTGAGGTGTTGTAGTGATATATTGTGTATGTTCTGGCCCTCATATTACTACTGGATACCACAGGTCACATGATTGACACCATGACTGATTTAAAGGGCCATACACTCATACTAGACTTGTAAGTGAAAATGAAGTCAACATGAGGGTTGTGTAAAGTATAGTTGCCAATCCGCCCAGACAGTGGACCTGAAGAGGCCTATGGTATTGAGCTTCACTTTCTCTTTTCAGGAAGTGACATCATATTCATGCTGTAGCTCAGTCCCATTCAAATGAGTAGGGCTCAGCAGTAGCGTGGTCATGTGACCAACAGACATGATACCACTGCCCGAGAAGAAGTGGAGCTCAGTATCCTAGTCCCGGACAAACCCTTTAAACACTTATCTGTCTTAATAAGTTATATGGGTGGGGTAATATGCACCTTAAAGGGGATGTCCAGGCCTCTGATACTGAGCTCCACTTTGTCTTTTCAGGAAATGATATCACACTCATTGTGTAGCTCAGTACCTTTGAAATGCATAGGGCTTAGGTGTTACATAGTCATGTGACCAACAGATGTGATATCATTGCCCTGAGAAGAAGTGGAGCTCAGTATCCTAGTCCTGGACAATCCCTTTGAGGTACATGCTACCCAACCTATATAACTTATTAAGGACAGGCATATGATACTGAGCTCCACTTTCACTTCTCAGGCAGTGACATCACAACCATTTGTTCCATGACCATGATACAGCTGAGCCCCATTCATTCAAATGGGACTGAGCTGCAGCATGGTGATGTGACCAAGGGACATGATTTCACTTCCTAATAAGAGGAGGTGGAGTTCAGTATCATAAGCTTGGACAACCACTTTAAATTGTAGGCAAAAATATATGAAATCATTGAAATAAAGCATCATGTGAACAGGCATCTAACATTCCTATTATGTGGCATGTACAAATTTCAATCATATAAACCAGTCATTATAAATATACATAGAATAACATCAGTGAGTGATGCGTTATGTGAATAGGCACTTAGTATCCTCCACTATATTGCATGCACTTACAGCTAGATTTCAATCAAATAGTCACACCCCGGCTGTAAATGGGAAATGTAAATCTAAATGTAAGTCTTACTTCTGGTTGTCTCATTGCAACAGAATTGGAGAGGTAGCAACCTGATACTACCAAAATAGCCCTACAAATATTTATATATAATATAATATATATATATAAATATTTATATGTATATATAATAATATACATATATATATGTATATGTGTTTGTGTGTATGTGCGTATGCACATACCTGAGATTTTCTGGTCTTCTGGCCGGTCTTGGGGCTTCTGGACATCTTCACCGGTCTTCTGTGCTTCAGTTGAAGAGGTCTTGGTGAATCTTCTCTTCCTGAGACAGTTCCAGTGGGCAGTCACTTCTTCACTCTCATCCTGGATGGCAGACGGCATCTTGGAGGATTTGGATGGGGCAGTTCTCTTCCTCTTCTTTGATGTCTTCATATCTTCATCCGGTGAGGTCAGGACGGTACGTCGCTTCTTCTCCTTCTTCCTGATGATGAAGTCCTCTTCTTCATCCTTCTGGTCCTGCTCATCAGCCGATGAAGACAGGACAGCACGCCGTTTTTTCGGTGCTTTCTTGAAGATTAGATCTTTATCCATCACTCTCTGCTCATCAGCCGATGAAACAGAGGTAGGTCTTCTTTTCTTCACTCTTCTCCTCCTCAAAACAATCTCCTCTTCTTCCAAATCCATTAAATCGCTTTGCGATTTATATCGTTTGGTATATAATCCGGTTTTCGTCGGTATGCAAATTAGTTCTCTCACAGAACTGGGGGCGTTAAGTAAGCGGCCATTTTCTTGTGGCCTGTGGGCATGCGCAGTCGGCTCTGCCCAAGGCCTAGAAGTTTGACTCCCAGCCCTGGAAGAAGACGCGTGAAGAGCCTGATCCTGATGAAGGTGGAGGCGGCGCTGCAGAGTTCTCTGGCAGCATTGGGGACGCCCCCAGTGCTGTTTGAGCGCTGGGGCCCGCCCCCAGTACTGCTAGAGAACTCATTTGCATACAGACGGAAACCGGGATTTATACCGAACGGCGACGCGGAGAAGACATCTAAAGGTAGGAGAAGAATAGCCTTTCTTAAGGCTATTCCTGCGTGTTAGTCACAAAAAATAGCTTTTCAATGATAGGATCCCTTTAAGAACCGTCCGATTTTGTAAATCGCAACATGTCAATTATAGCTATACCGCTGGCATCTTCCCTATTGGTATAATAGAGACAGAAAGTCTGCAGAGGAAATCTCTTCGGACTTTGGGCTCGTTCACACGGTGTAACGTGCCGCGTGATGTGGCACGTGTACGCCGCGTGACCCTTTGCGTGCCGTACACGCTCCCATTCATTTCAATGGGAGCGGGGATCATAAGTGCCGCGCTAGTTTGCGGCCGTGAATAAATGCACGGCCGCAAACTAGCACGGCGCATATGATCCCCGCTCCCATTGAAATGAATGGGAGCGTGTACAGCACGCAAAGGGTCACGCGGCGTACACGTGCCACATCACGCGGCACGTTACACCGTGTGAACGAGCCCTTTCTTTGAAAAGTACTGTGGAAAAAAACGCTATGCATTTACACCGCAGTGTTTTCTGCAGTGATTTTGGCGCTGGGTCCCATGTGTGCTATGGGACCCAGTATGTTAATGGGACAATTACCACTATTATATTATGTTTGCTCACCTTACAGAACTCAGATCACAGAAGGACAGAAGACACATCGGGGGCGCACACTAGACCTTCCTGCAGTGCTCCATTCAGTTCACACCACATATGAGCTTATCAATGTAGCAGAGCTGATCTGGTCATTTGGAACAATGTGCTTAGTACACATGCTTAGTATGCTGAATAATACTAGCACAGCTACATCTGTATTTAGTGTAGCATTTACATACACTATGAATATGGCTACAAATCTAATAGGTAAGGTAGTCTGGAAGTGTCTCATCCTTACAGGGTCATGTAAAGATACTTTAAAGATAACCTTTCATGTCTCCTGGCACCAGCGGTTTTACATACTGCTAGAAAGCTGACAGTGCAGTGAATTCAGTACACACCAGAGTGCTGGAGTTATCTGTGCTTTTAGTTTTGGCATCAGTATCCCTTCACCATCAGAAGGTCGGGACTTACTGCTCAGCGTCATCTGACAGTACAATTCTATGGAAGAGTACTGTCGGGTGGAGCTCTCCTTACCCCCCAGCCAAGGCCGCACCTCTAATGAGGCGAGGTGAGGCAGCGGCCTCAGGCGGCCCTTTGGAGGGGGCGGCAGCCAGGGCAATTTTTTTTTTTCTAAACTAGCGCAGGAGAGGGCTGCCCTGAAAACAAACCCAGCAGGCAGCCCTCTCCGTGCTAGTTTAGACCTCTGCGGCTCTCCTGACCGGTCTCTGCAGTCACAGCCATATCCACTGTCTTCTCCGCCTTCTGAGGCTCCAGTTCTGTTACCCTTCCGCTTCTCCTGTACCATAGCCATGCAAAAATCGCCGTGAGTATCACAGCACCAGAACTGGCCACACGCTGCAGCGTGATCCGGACACTTACTTTCCTTGGATGGGACTGCGCTACTGAGCCGCTGCCTCTTGCAACCAGGGCACGCACTTGGTAAAGAAGCCAGTCCCATACAAGGAAAGCAAGTGCCCAAATCACGCTGCAGCATGTGGCCAGTTCTGGGGCTGTGATACTCATGGCGATTTTTGCATCTATCTGGTACAGCGGACTAGAGAATTTTTTTCTGGGAGTGCATTTTTGTAATGCCGCTTATCTCAAGAAAAACCGAATATCAATGTCATATCTTTGTTCTTCCTCACTATTAGCTCCTGCCAGCGATAGGCATTGCATAAAGCTGAGGAGACAAAGATATGAGGGGACGGATAATAAATAATGTAACACTAGGGGGTTTATACTATTTGCAAAATTTCAGCGCAAATGAAGTTAGAATTATTGCCAATGAGCATGTGGCAATGTTACTTCTGAAAACTACAGGAAACAACGCTGATGTGACTTCTGGTAGCAAATCCTAAGTTTTGGCAGGTGTAGTCAAACACCATTGTGTTACCATGTCGCCGTCGCCATCCGTGCCCGTGCCCAGTATTTAAGCTGGCACTTCTTCCTTATACATCTCAATGTGACACTTATTACCGGGTTCATTAATTTGTAAAAACCTTGGCGTGCCATCTCCAGCAAGGTTCAAGGTAAATGAATGGCTGTTGCTGGGTGGTCTACGCGTCTCGGCAGGAGATCGGGAGATTAATGGGTTTGTCATTAGGGCCAAGTCTTGGATAATGTCGTGACGATCCTGTTGAGACGGAAAATGGAAGCTTTACAAGTGCTGAATAATGTATTTCATTAATAGTTTCCACAGAGAAAGTAGAAGTCGTCCCCGTCTATGATGGAGATGAACGCTTGTTTTTACCTCTATTATATCGTCTCCGCTTTGACTAATTGATGGCATCCTTTGGACTTTGTCATGGGAATGGATTGGGGCACCATTAACATTTGGGTGAGGGGACTTCATTAGTTTTTTATGACACAGCTCATTAATCTGGCACGCTATACTTGATCCTTTCTACACAGGTTGGATCATTGTGTCGGATAAACACTTACTGCTTAAAGTGGATGACCCAATATTAAATATGAGATTTCTTTGTTAAATCGCACAACACATAATTAGAATAATAATTTTGTGGTTAGATATTGTTCTTACACACTTAGTATGGCGCCCTCTGCTCTTCTTTTACTTTATGAAGAGTTTGACTATGTGACTAATAAAGGGGTTTCCCATGACTGTTTGATGACCTGTTCTTAGTATACGTCATCAACTGAAGATGCTTGGGGGTCTGACACCCGGAACCCATGTGGATCAGCTGTTTGAAGCAGTCGCGGCGATCCCTTCCATTTCATAGGTGATGTGACCTTACGTTCATTAGTCACATGATCACAGATCAGTCCCATTGGAAAATCAGTGGCATGTCAAAGGGGTTGTCCAGGATAAATGGAAATTTCTAGACTAATCTAAAAACCTTCCTACTTTTTATATAACATAGTTAATAAAAATGTGTATTTACCCATTATAGTCATGTGACCGCCCCAGGGACATTTGCTGGTTATCTGGTGACAATCTGTTTCCCCGTTTCCGTAAACGGAACACCACTACTACTCCCCCCCCCCCATCCACTCCATCATACTTACCTCTCTTTCTTCCTGCGGGACGACTCATCCTCCGTTTTTTCTGACTGCCGGCACTTGTCCCGGCGCTGCTGATAATCTACCTCTATCGCGCAATTCCCACGCCTGCGCAGTAGAGGTAGATCGGTGCTGCTAAGCCCAGAGCAGCACCGGGACAAGAGCGTGCACATGCAGAGAAGAAGGATAGGCCGTCCCGCAGGAAGAAGCCTGGAAGGAATGAAGAGAGGTAAGTATATAATGGGGTCAGGGGTCAGAGGGGTTAGACTGAGAAGGTTGGGAAGAGCTAGTAGAGGGCGGGATAGGCTAGAGAGACAGAGAGGGGGTGTATGGGAGGTAGAGAGGAGGGGGGAGTAAGGTGAGAGGGGTTAGTGTGGAAGTTGCATAGCAGGAAGCTGAACCCTGTTGTGAATGCAGTCGTACCTATGCTGGATCGGACTTGCCCCCACTCACATCTACTTCAATGGGAGTGCTGGAGATAACCAAGTGCGGTACTGCGGCTATCTCATTGATATAAATGGAAGTGTCATGCGTCCTACTTAGCACAGACAATGTCTACATTCAGTCTGGCTGCAGTCAAGCTAAATTCAAACCGGTTAAGAAAATACACCCCGTTCTCGGGATAAATGGGGGTCCATGCAGTCAGATGCCCACCGATCAGCTTTTCACCCTCTATCCTATGGACAGAGGATAAATAACATTTGTGGCGTAACCCCTTTAACTGTCCATAGGTAGCTATTCTGTAAGCCAATGGGTAACCCAATAAAAGTATTTCTGTTATTAAAATGTATACCATAACCACAAGATAGGAGACACTTTTCTGATCATTGAGGGTTTATCTGCTTGGACCACCTCCAATTACGAGAATGGGGATCTCTTGTACCCTGTATAAATGAGGCAGGCTATGCTGCTACTCTGTTCTATGTGACTTCTGGTAATCTGAGCTCTTTGGCAGTCCCATAGAGATAAATGGAGTAGTACGCATCGATGACCTGCTGCATTAACCATACAGGGCACATGGGACCTCTCTTCTTGTGATCGTTGAGGGTCCCACTGGTTGGAGCATTGCCATTCAGACAGTCAAGGGATGGGAGATAACTTGTAATTACTAGAAAATCCCTTTAAAAGCAGTAACACATGACTAGGTAGGAGAGCTACAATAACTTGTATCCAATGAGGGTTCTTATTGTATGACAGCAAGCAGAGATCTATGAGGAACTGATGCAGAAAGTATATGTTCACAAAAAATAGCATTTATTTACTTTAATCCTACTAATGTTATAAATGTGAAAGTTTGTGTGTTTGGATGTTTGTTCCCCAATCACGTAAAAACAGCTGAATGGATTTGGATGAAATTTGGCCCATAGATAGTTTCGATTAACACATAGGCTACTTGTTTTCCCAGTAAATGATATGGCTTTACGACTGTCATGAAATTTTGGCCACACACTATATTAAACTACTCTAGGTCCTTATCTCAGGTCCCAGGGCTGTTATCTCTCTGTGTAAATACACGCTAACCCTCAGTGAATTGTGTATAGCCTTTGCATATTATCTGATCTACTCCAGGCAGTGCAGACAAACTGACATGGGCAAACACCTTTAATCCAAATTGGCAGTTTGTCAATTTTAAACATGCCGGGGAAAAAGAAAATCTAATTTGTCACAAACAACGATAGCTATGATGGAAGCCAGAAGTCACAGAGGTCTCCTCAAGCGGAGCTGAGGGGGATTATCAATGCCAACAACACATGCATTATATGGCATCGCAGCAAGCTGCTGAGATGCCGGAACAATTACAGGCCCGATGCGAAGAACAACTTCAGTGCCAGGCGAACTTGAGAGCTGCCGAAACGCCGAAGCAAGTGGATCATCAACGCCAACAACACACTCATTATATGGTGTCTCAGCGAGTTGCCGAGATGCTGTAACAATCACGGGCACAGCGCGAGGAATGAGTTCAGTGGCAGGCCAGCTTAACAGCTGCCGAAAAGCCAGAGCAGGCGGATCATCAACGCCAACAACACGCTCATTATATGGCTTCCCAGCGAGCTGCTGAGATGCCTGAACAATCACGGGCACAGCGCAAGGAATGAGTTCAGCAACAGAACAGCTTAAGAGCTGGTGAAATGCCGGAGCAGGCGAACCATCGACAGCAGCAATTTGCTGAATATAGGCAGATGATCGACTCCAACAACACACAGACAAAGTCGTGGGCAGAAGCTAGTAAGACATAAAGGAAGTCAAAGAAGTAGAAATGTTTCTGGGACCACAATAGAATCCCTTAATATTACCCTCGTACAGTCTATAAGGTTCTCTCGGCTGCTCCTTTATTGCTGAGCTCTCGAGATGTCATCACATCAGTCTCCGGTGCTCTTCTCTTTATTTATTAGATTTATGCAGCGCTGAATGTTCTGCTGGTGAGTATGAAATAAGGAATGTAAATCGCTGATGATACATAGTATCCAGCATGATAGGAGAGAAATGTCATAAAAACAGTGTGTTACTTGTCACCAGTGAACAATAGGGTTTATGTGCCGATTCTGTCCCTGTGAGCTTTATAAATTGCACAACAAAAACAAGAAAACCAATTAATGTAAATCTTAAGCAGTCAAAATGTGCAGGATCCTTCCTAGTGAATTGTAGCGGGGAGATAAATCAGGGGAGAAATCCCATTGAGCCTGTTTACTCAGCTGCAAATACAAGAAATGACAGTAATTCAGCCTGAGGTCATCGCTCTTCTCACATTCTCACACACATATACTGTATAATGTAGTACATAGTAAGGTGTCAAGGGCAGGCAGAAGGAGAACTCTGTATAGGTACAATCATGTGCAAAAGTTTTAGACAGGTGTAAGAACACTTTCAGAAATAGAAGCGTAAGGCTAAAGCCCCATTGCAAAAATGCAATGTTTTTGCCATTGTAGAGACAGCACAGCAAAAACAGCAAAAAAAACCCCCAAAACACTGCATTTTACATTACCTGCAAAGTAAATTAGAGTCTGGTTAACCCCATCCAAACATGGCAGAAAAAATCTGCTGCAGTAAAACCGTGTTTTTGAAAATCGCAAAATGTCATTTATACCAGCGGAAACGCTCCTGTTTTTCATATAAGGAAAGAGAAAAAGTCTGCAAAAACGCAATGAAAAACAATGCGGAAAAAAATGTGTTTTTTTTTTGTTTGTTTGTTTTTTTAGCTGAGTTTTGCCACATAGGGCCTTAGCCTTAAGGGCGGGCCCCCAAAAACGCAGCGTTTTGCTGTCCCTGTAAAGTGAGCAAATCCCATCCGCACATTGCGGACACACTGTGATTTCCAAAACCGTCATTGTTTTGGAAATCGAAGCATGTCAATTATACCTACAGAATTGCCGGCGGTTTCCCTATAGGTATAATAATGGAAATTAAATCAATATTTGGTGTGACCTCCCTTACCAATTCATCATGGTATCACTTCCAGGACTCCTCCCTAAAATGCTCTCACACCAAATATTGATGGGACTTTTTTTATTTCCCCTATCAGAATGTCTTTGGAGTATGGGAGGATACCCACGCAAACACGGGGAGAACATACAATCTCCTTGCAGATATTGTCCTTAGCAGGATTAGAACCCAGGACTCCTACGCTGCAGTGCTAACCACTGAGCCACCTTGCTGCATACTTGGTTTATCTTTTCCTCATTCACTTCATTCTGTAATTGATAAAAATAAACTATTAACACTTCTATTTGAAAGCATTAGAACTTTGCTGCATTTTTCCAAACAAGTGCCTAAAATTTTTGAACTGTATTAACACAGTCCGTTCTTGTCTGTATCTGTCTGTAATGACACTATTACACCTGCTCTTTATTGGTTCATTACGCTGTATTGTATTGTATCTTTGTACACTTTGGAGATATGTCACCTATTTTTATATATTTTTACATCTCATGTCACATCATTGCTATGTATTGTGTTTTTTCACTTTGATATTACAGTCATAACACACGGCTATGCTTATTAATTGATTGTTGATAATATTTTTCACACTATATATATGTATAATAACACTATTGTAATGCTTGAAATAGACTCCTTGAGCCGAAACGTCACAGCATGAAGCAATAAACCTTCTTCACTTTTTTGCCACATACTCTTTGGTGTGCCACCTGGTTTTTGATGTCATATTGAACGGGACAGATCCTTTTCCCATTGGTGAGCATGTCAGAACACACGGCGCTTTACATGGATATGGGGATGCATTGTCAGAGATTGACTAAAATGACTATATTGACCCACTTTCCAAAGACAAAATTGCTTATGATGGGTATGTGAGCATCAGGACCATGAAGTGATGGAAGATGGTGGCCAGGTTTGGTGGATCACATGTGGATAACTGGGGAAGAGAAAGCACCAGTGTGCATTAGGAGAAGAAGGTAAGCCGGCAGAGGCAGTGTAATGGTTTGGGCATTGTCCTGCTGGAAAACCTTACTTCCTGTCATTCGTGTGGATGGTGCAAATACCACCTACCTAAGCCTGGTGGCAGACCATTTATACCCCATTATGGCAATACTAATTCCTTATGACAGTGACCTGTTTGAGCAGGATAACACACTAGCGCAAAAAATTTTAATAATGGTTTACAGAATATGACAAGAGTTGAAGTTGTTGACTTGACATTCAGATGTTACATTCGTGTCTATGTCCAGACCCAGAATTCGGGCTGCAGACTGCACCGCTAAGGGAACAGGGGAGGGAGATTTTCCCTGACGCTACGGCGGCTAGCTAGGCCCTGCCTGCGGGTGGTGGTCAGCTGTTCCCAAGCTAGCCTTGGCCCAGACAACTCCTGGCTCTCTAACACGAAGGCCTAGCTGACAGATAGGGCGAGAGCTACAAGAGAGTTAAGGACTGGGGATACTAAGGATGTCACCCCTACAGAAACCATGGTGCAGCTGCAGACAAAACAAACAGGATGGGAAGTGCTGGACAACAGACACGCAGCACAACACAATACGTAACAAGAGAATGAGGAGAGGGACAGTGGAGAGGTGAGGAAAGGGTTAACAGGACTGGGAAAAACAAACTGGAACCCAAACCTCACAAATAACCAGATAGTGCCAGGCAAACAGAACTGATGGACAGGGTAGAGTAGAAGTGTGGAGGGACAAATCAGACTCACACACAAGGCAACACTCACACCACTTCCTAGTCAGTTGTAATTCCACAAAACACTCCTCCTCCCAGAGCCACAAATTCCAGTTGGTTACAACGAAAACCGGCAACTAGTGAAGCCAGACCTCCTCCTAATAAAGGCCTCAGAATCCCATAGGATAATGTTAACAACCAACACCTGAGGTTCGATCCAAAAAACCTCAAGTAAATTCTGAAGGCCAATACTCAATGCCCAAACAGATGGCCTAATGGCAAGGAAACCACCAGAAGACCCCAGACCACCGGATAAAAACCCTGACCAAACCCCACCAGAAAAACATACAATTTTATTACAAGTCTTCAGGTCGTGACATCAGAATCCCCAAATTAGTCAGATGAAGTATCTGTGAGATGTGCTGGAAAATTAAGTTTGATTCATGGAGACTCTTCCTTGCAAGTTACAGAACTTAAAGGATCTGCTCCTAATGCCTTGGTGCCTGATGCCACATCTTCAGATGTTTTATGGAGTCTATACCTTGACTGATAGCAGTTTTGTACACAGTGCTAGCCTGGCGGCTTTTTAATGCTCATTATTATATATATTTTATAACGGATGCTGCACTATAGTCCCCATTTTTTATAGAATTAGGGATTGTGTACTTGTTTATCCATGCTTGGGTTCTCCAACATCTTGTCCGACTCTCCAATGCACATCAAGGTGAATCATGTCAATTGCCAGAGGTATATTGACGACGTAAGATCATTCATTATATACTAGGCAGGTTCCATTACAAACGTCTTGGAAGCAATCGGGGAGTTTAGGGTCCAACATAACATTTAAGAATTTATTTTTTCTAAGTAACTTCCCAGGACCCGTCTATTGACAAGTTCATTTGTTAGTTAACATTATGATATTATAAATCTAAAACCTCATATTGAATTTTCTGCGGCTGGTGAAGGTTACGACTTGGATATCCTGTTAACTACGATAAGAATCTTTGTCATCTTGACACATTTTCCTTGTCAGGAGTCCTTCTAAATGTTAATGTCACCATAAATTCATTACCTCATGCTGAATGCTCATATTAATTTTGATGGCCTTTGAGAGTTTCACATTTTTTGGTCTCGAGTATCATTTTGTGCTTCTGCTGCGCCGTACACGGGGGTTGTATGTAGTCGTCACAAGTGGGAATTAAACATTGTGGAAATGTATTCAATCGAGCGTGACACTAGGTTTCATGACCCCGCTGTTAGTTTTCAGCCGTAGGCTTTACATGTTCCCCTAGGAATAAAGAAAAGAGGAAATTCATTACAAAATGCATTAATTATCATATAGAGCAGAGCGCTTAAGAATTTCCAAATAGATTACGAGCGCGAGTCATTGCCCTGACATAGAAATAGTTAAACTGTACATTTTTTTCCAGTTCGATCTTCTGTATACGTTACTGTAGCCAAATTTGCTTTTTGAAAACGACAATATTAAAATATAGAAATAAAATTTACAATGGAATTTTCTCCTTAGTGGTTTGTACGGGGATGGTTTGGGTTGGAGGCCGGGCACTTTGTAATATTTACCTCCTATTAATTATCAATAATCAGACGTGTTCCATCAGGCGAATAACCACTGTATATACGTCAATGTATATTAACCAGACTCGGCTCGCTGTCCCGGAGTTCAGGCTCCCGCTGTTTTATCATTACGCTTTACATAATTCTTGTTTTGTTATTTAATATATAATCAAGCAGTTTAGTTATGTAAATGAGCCAGCGTCTGATTAATAAATACACTATTAGCTGCTCGCATTAGCTAACATGAAGTGCCGCACAAGGATGCATATTAATTAATAGGAACGATTTCTTAGTGGAAACTTTATGCTTACTTTTTAGGTTGTCCGGCTACTTAAATTTTTTTTAAAAAATTATAATCAGAATGATGAGAAATAATAAAAGAAGTAACAGTTACCTTAGAAATTTCCCACCACTTCTGGCATTGCCTATACTTATAGGAATGTAACCAGACAGCCAATGACTACCTGTAGCGGGTTTTAGCGGACAAGCGGGTCACAACTTTAGCCAGCAGTTGGCCAAGTGGTCATATTTGCTTGTTGAGCCTGGTGTGGGATCTTGCAAGCTTCAGAATGGGCGTGTAATTTATTTTATTATTTTACACAAATATTTTTTGTAATATTTATGTGGCCAAGTAACCACTTTAAAGAGGACCATTCATCATCTCCACCAACTCCAGTTCCTTGCATCTTTAAGTAGATGCCACTCGCTTTTTTTTCTAGCCCCCACCATTCCTGAGCTATCATTTCTATTAGTTTCAGCACAAATATGCTTTTACTGTCAGGTGGGTGGTCCCAGTCAGTCTTCTCAAGCCAAGGCTCCACCCACCCGACAGAAGATTGCTTAAAGGGGTTATCCAGCTTCCAAAAATTATCTGCAAATACATCCACGGTAGAGCTAAATCCTCACTGGTCCCTTGCAAACCCTTTGATTGGTTTTATTTTACTTGCTGCTCCTTGTATAATATATAATATATACAATATAAATTTCCCATAATTCATCTGTCTGCTCTCACTCACCATTTTCCATTCTCTTCTGCAATGAAATCACAGGTAATAAAATACTACCACATCTGAGGTTACATGTTGCTGTGATGTTATGTTTGCTGGCTGAACTGCTCACAGGGAGGAGTAGTGAGATTATAAACAAAACTTCATAGCTGAGTTAAATGATCTGAAAATAAACCAAAAGAGCAAATACCAGATGGAAATGGTACAAACAAAAATATGTGGATGGGTTTTACAACCCCTTGAAATCATTGGTTTTTAGAACAAACTGTTCTAAATCAGTTTTTGAAGATTTTGAGATGGTTTCAACAACTGATTTTGCGAGGAGAGCCAAATGCTGATGTGAACCCAGTCTTACAGATATAAATAAAGCTGTATGAGTCGTCACCAGCCAGTGCCCTGTTATGTACGTGGACATGTAAGACTGCAGTCCGATGGGGCATCATGTCTTGTTGGGTAATGCAGGAGCGTGGACAGTGGAGGGTTAGTTTTAGGAAATTGTCATGCCTAAAGAGAAATGTCTTTAGGATGTGCTTGAAACTGTAGAAGTTGTGAGTTATCTGATTGTCCGGGATAGTGCATTCCAGAGAAGTGGTGCAGCTCGGGAGAAGTCTTGTATACGAGCGTGGGTGATTCTGATAATAGAGGATGTTAGTCTTTGGTCATTGACTGAATGGAGAGCACGGGTTGGGCGATATACAGAGATGAGAGAAGAAATGTATGGAGGTGAAGCGGTATGGAGAGATTTATGGATGAGGGTGATACGTTTATATTGTATTCTATAATGAATAGGTAAGCAGTGCAATGACTGGCACAGACCAGAGGCATCACTGTAGCGTCTAGACTGATAGATAAGCCTGGCCGCTACATTCAGAATAGATTGTAGAGGGGAGAGTTTAGTGAGGGGTAGACCGATCAGTAAGGAGTTACAGTAGTTACTATAGTGGGAAATCCCCTTTAAAGTGGACCAGTCACCTTTCATGACATGTCTATTTTAGATAATAACTATTTTCCCCATGATATAACATTTTTGGAACTTTTTTTCTTACTATAGACAATGAAAAGGGAAAAACGGTCTGCAACACTCCAGATCTTCTGAATTTTTTTCTTTATCATGTCTTAATTTAAAAATTAGATTCTGAACAACAAAAAATAGTGGCAGTAGGAAAAACGAACATGGCGCATAGATTAAAACAATCGCTTTTTTTCTTACTATTCTGTGTTGCTATGTTCCTCTGTTTTTCCTCCTTGAATTTTTGGAATAAATCGACATAAGGCCATTGTCATTTCCCTTGTTAAAGGGGTGTGTCCCTGCTTGGGCAGATTGTAGTCCGCTTTGAATGTAGTTGTCCGTATTTTGAAATGTATTTATATTATTTATATTTGATCATTTGTGGTCACTGACATTGGATGGGGCTTTTCTATTTGTGCCTGTTCAGTCAGATGATATCTGGGGCCTCCCGGATGGGACCATGACTGTTCTGATAAGGATCGGTCATCAATATAAAAGTTCTGAGAATACCTTTAATTCTTAGGAGTATATATACTATTACCCCATTTTCTTATCTCCTTAGTATCTTTAGTTGTTGTACCCATATGCACGTAAAAATGAGCAATAATATATAAAGTAATACGATGCTCATATCCATACATGAACATATAAAACTTGCTTTGTTAGGTTGGATGTATCTCCCCTTCCACCAGAGAAGTCTATTTTATGCAGAATCTGTTTTCCTATTTATTGCCTCATGTCAGTGTCTCTATTCTGTTGATGATCATCGGCACGATTTATGGTACGTTGTACAGGGATAGTAATAATGGACACCATTCCATCGCGGGCTCTATGATTACAATAGTCACTCGGAGTGTAAATTTTCCGTAACAGGTTAGTGAATGTAAATGTCTCCTCGATATCCCCAACCTGCGGTATTATTATGTCGACATCGGTGTACTTTATTTTATGCCAATTAAGTCTTTGTTTTGTTTTTTATGATCTTGTTCTTGTTCCTTGCAGAATCAATTTCCACCGAAGAGACATATCATTCAATTTTATTGAAGTCACATTCTATTATCAGGAGGCTTTCATGACAGTCTCATTGTTTCTCGACTCAAAACTTACAAAAATGTATAAAATATGATGATGTGACGGTAGAAACGATAAGGACAGGTTCTTCCATTATCAAGAACTTTTTCATGGTCTTGTTGATTCCTGAAATAAAACATTTGGCAATAATTTGATTTTGGTGCAACTGTATGTACAGAGCATTATTATTATGTTATCCATTTTATAGCACCCTCTGGTTCCAAATCATAGTCATGGGAATAATTATCAGTCCACGGTTTACTAATGGATCATATTTGGTCAAGCAATTCAAATTTTCCACTGCAATAGAAGCTTACTACTCTTAATACTTAAGAATACTTAATACTTAGAATTTTAATACTTCATTTTCATGTCACAAAAAATTATATACAGTATATAGTAGTGAACATGGTTAATGGGTGCCTATCATTAAAGGAGTTATGGCATGAAAATGACTATACTAGGGATTAGAGGATACAGGTCCAACCACTGGTCGAGGCTAGGGTTGAGTGATCGGGATCGGAAAAGATTGGATTCCAATTGACGATCGAGTAAATTTCACAATCGCAAATGGAATTCCGATCCCGAATCTTTCTGGCGGGATCAAGGTTGGAGGTAATCTCAAGATCGTCTCAACCCTATTCATGTATATATCATGAATAGGGTTGAGGGATCGGGAAAGATTGGGTTGAGCGATCGGGAAAGATCGGATCCCGATTGGCAATTGAGCAAATTTCACGATCGGGATTGTCTGGAAAATAATTGGTAATAGTCTTAGTTAGTCTGGACCTAAGCCAGTCCAGCTTGTCCTGGACTGGCTTAGGTCAGCAAAAATGCCGCCCTCCCCCGGGGCCCCGGCATAGCGCCGCCTGAAGCGGTCGCTTCATGGGAGGTGTGGCGCTGCAAGGGTCACACCAAATATTGATGGGATTTAGATTTCTCCGTTCATCATCTGCTTCATTGTATTAATTGACAACAATAAACTATTAACCCTTCCATTCCTACGTAGCAGAAATTTTTTCCGCACCTACCTAAAACTTTTGCCCATCACCGTACGTTGCCATATGTCTTCATTACCCTCCGTACATAGCAGGTGAATGTCGCCGGGCAGAGATTCTTCTCTATTCTAATAGGCTGACAATATGGAAATCAGAAACAATTAAATTCACATCTATAAAATTTGAATGTGAAAAAGAGAAATTTGAAAGGAGTGGGGGAAAAAAAAAAAAAACTTCAAAGGCAAAACACTGGAGAAGATCTGTTTTCTCGATGACTTTGCCCAAGGATAAACATGTAACCAATGGTGCCATCTACGTAAAAAAACACACTTTTAGTGCTTTATCATAGGCTGGAAGATCTCCTTAAGGCATCTGTCTATGCAGAAGGAGATTGCATGAGGGAGATTTATTAACACAAACTACTGAGTCAAAAGGGATTCAAGCAATTTTTTTTTTTTTTTTTTTACAGTCATAATAGCTTTTAATACTAATTCTTGCCTGGAGGTGTAAGGAGTCTTTATGATTAGCTATTACGGAGACAGAACTATGTTTGGTCATCGTTTTAACAGCCACCTTAAATAAATTAGTTTTACCCCCTCCCTTTCCCTGATCCTAGCAGATACGCCGGGTAACGCTCTACGTTTTATTGTAGGTAATTGCCATTTAATTGGTTGTTTGCTTAGCGATTCAAAAATTAAAGCTGTTTAAGCAATTTTTGCCAGGAGCATCTTATCGTAAGAGGAAAATTCTTTACCAAATAATCAAGTTTTAATTATCACAGTATGTAGGTAAATAGAACATATGTGTAATTAGTAGACGGCGCTAATCGTCCACAGGATGCCGACAAAAGACGGGAATACAGGTTTAAGGCATCTAGTAATGGCCATTGCCGAAATAGGTGTTCCCGGCAGCATGGGTTTCTTAGGATCAGCAATGTTAATAGTAAACAATTAGTAAAAAATCCAGCTCACCCTGCTATCCACGAACGACTCGTAACGAGAGTCCCGAAATGCGTAGCTGTTTCCATGCCATATCATCTGCAATAACCCTTGGATATCATGTGATGGTTTTTAATATGGAAAAATAAACGTTATATTTTACTCTTTGCCTGGTGGACGCTGGATTTCTTTATTTATATATCCTTAAGATCAGCAATGTTATTTTACCGAAATTAGGATTAGAGATATGAAAAATAATAGATGTTCAGTGCACATAATGCAACATAGCTTGCTGAGCCGAGCTTGAAAGTCTGTGCTGAGCTTTGGCCAGCAATGAACAAGTCAAAAATAGACAAGAGAGTATCCAAACTGGACCATGGAGAACTGGAAGAAGGTGACCTGCCCTGGTTTTCCATTAGGTGGAAGTGTGTCACTTACGCTAGGTTCGCACTAGCATTTGGGTTTCTCTTCTCTGGTTCTGCTTGGGGACCCAAAAAAATCAAAACCTTATTTGCTTGAAAAGCAGTTAAGGGCAGGTTCACCCCTGCGCCCAGTCTTCACTTTGCAGGTTTCCGTCTTCTGCCCGAGAAACTGGACAGGAGACGGAAACCCTCTGTCAGTTTTCAAACCCATTCATTTGACTGGGTTTGCAAAGTGTCTGCTGTGAGCGTCTTCTGGTCTCCACAGCAAAACCGTTTTTTTGGGTTTTTTTAGCCGGGCACAGAGTAGGACATGCAGGACTTTGTGTCCGGTTAAAAAAAAAAAACGGTTTTGCCGCAGAGACCAAAAGACGCTCATGGATGACTTCCGGGTTTCCTTTTAGGGTTTCTCGGGCAGAAGAGGGAAACCCACAAAGAGGAGACCCAGTGGATGTGTGGACCCGCCCTAACCCTGGAAACCCACAGACTCCATATAATGGACTACGTTGGGTTTCCACCCAAAATCAGCAGAGAGAAAAGTCCTGCTTGCATATTTAAAGTGGAATGGGGGACGGCAGCCTTACTTGGAGAAGCGATGGCACCAGCATGCACTACCAGAAGTGGGCAAGTTGGCAAAGGAACTGTGATGCTCTGGAATATATTCTGTTGGGAATCCTTGGGTTGTTTGGATGACATATCTAAAAATTCTGGAGGTCCAAGTACTGCCCTTGATAGCAGCAGTATGTTCTAATGGCAGTGCCCCCATTGGGGTACATTCTCACAATAGTGCCATGCACTAAGACATTTCATGCCTGAGTATAAACCCAAGTATAATCCATTTTCATGGATCCCTCATAGACATGACTCTATTGAGAGATCCCTGAAATCGGGCTGATAAATAGCAGATCATTTACATGAACCGTTAAAACAGCAATCATGCGCATAGATCCATTGAAGTCTATGGGGCAATTTGCAGGTCATTAAAACAACGGCTAGCAAACTAATGTTGACTCTTGTCGTGTGAATGAGTCCTAGCACCTGTAACAATGTTCAGGGATGGTTTGAGGAACATTACAGAAAAGTTCAGGGTGTCTGTTGACTCAGGGGGCGTTCACACTACCGTCGGTGTCCGACAGCTAGTGTCCGATGCTAATGTCCGCGCAAAATCTTATACTTTAGTACACAGTTTCTTTCCTACCCCGTTTCCCCGAAAATAAGTCATCCCAGAGGTTTTGTTGAATTGCCTAATAAGGCACCCCCCGAAAGTAAGACATAGTAAAGTTTTTGTTTGAAAGCATGCCCGAACAGAAGACACACATGCAGATGGGATTCTTTCTATAACACTGCTGTCGTCCTTTACCTTCACCATCTGTTGCAGAGCAGCTGCATGCAAGAAGATGCATGAAGACTGTCACCTGTGTCACCGATGTTCCCTGCAGCAGCCATGACTTGTAAATATGCAGGCAATGCATCAAGAGTCCTGTCGCCTGCTGCTATCCCCGTTGCCCCCTACTGCCAGATGGAGAACACAGTCTGCCGTTTTCCCGCCGCCATTATCCTGTGCGATGTCCCTGTTGCATTGTACCATATGGGTGTGCGGTGGTGAGTGTATATTATAAAAGTTCATTTTTTTTGTTCAGCCATAAATGTGAATTCTTCTTCATTAAGAAAACTAAGACATCCCCTGAAACTTAGACGTAGCGCACCTTTGGGAGCAAAAATCAATATAAGACACTGTAGGACTCATGCATGTGCACAGATCATGTATTGTAATGTGTAATGCCTATGCGTCCCACCGGTCTGTGTGCACTAAGGTGAGAAAGTGATAAAAAGTATTCTCAAATTTTCATTTCTTGTTTTGGAGACGTGGGTCCACAGGTAACCGCTATTTTTGCACTCCAGCTCCCCGTCATTCAGGTCTCCCAGTACATATATGAACCTAGCCTTAACCTTAATATTAGACCTCCTGCACATGGCCGTGATGTGTCCAGATTCTCTGGATTACATTCTGGCCACAAATTCTGTCCTGGGTAAAGTGATGCAAACTTTTAGCATCATGTCGATCTCTGATTCTGTAAATTTGTGTCATTGGACCTGAGGTTGGAATGGCATTTGCACCCATTATACGATCTCGAAAATCTGGACTCATTACGGCCCCATGCACACCTTAAAAGGTTTTTCCTATCTCAGTGTTTCATCAGTCTGCCTGCAGTGTCTCCTTCTCACTTCTTGTATTTCTCTCCCCCCTCCTCCCCCAGGCGGAACGGGAGACAGAACACTTATGCAGGTCAGTTAGTACGCAGATGTTTGTACAGAATGGACTCAGCGTTATCTGATAACAGACTCGGCTTCATCAGCAAAACTGCAATTAGCTGAACGATTGACCTGCCAACAAGAGCACTGAGGAAGTGATGTAATTTGTCCTATAGGTCTGTGGTTATAGTAACGCTGTGTAAACAATGGGAGGAATAAGGTCACATAACAGGCAAACAAAGCAGCATTTTAAAAGCAATATATTTAGGAAAAGTCTTCAATTTACATAAGCTATCAGTATAGATAGGATCCTTGATAATGGACAACCCCTTTAAGTGCTGTTGTAGCAAACAGTAAAGCAAAACTCCAATTTTTTAAAATTCTTTTGGATCTCATAAGCTGAACTCTGGTGATTTTAAAGGGTAGACAACAATAAGAGACGCTAGCTGCATCCAAGGTGCCAATTTAGAACAAGGATCCACGAGGTTAAAAATTAACTCTTTATTCTTCCATATTAAAAAAGTTACAGATGTAACTGTACAAGTTAGTCTGCCTTGTACCAGACTAACCTGTACAGTTACATCTGTAACTTTTTTAATATGGAAGAATAAAGAGTTAATTTTTAACCTCGTGGATCCTTGTTCTAAATTGGCACCTTGGATGCAGCTGGCGTCTCTTATTGTTGTCTACTGCTGTATCAGAGGGTTGGAGTCTGCCCACAAGCCGTGCTCTCCAAGAAGCCCTTACAATACGTTACAGGGTGAGCTGAAACACTTTTTTTCTTGTTAGGGCTAGTTCACACGTGAGTATAAGGGGAGGTTTTTGACAGCGGATTTCGCGTCCAAAACCTCCCCTTATAATGGTGGTCTATGGAGACCGCCGGGCTTCTGTTCTCCGCTAGCGGCGAGCTGCTGCTAGCGGAGAAAAGAAAGGACATGTCCTTTCTTCAGGCGGAAGCCGCGCTGTCTCAGTCACGCGGCTTCCGTCACCCGCAGCTCCCTCCTATGTCGGCTCATTCATTTGAGCCGACAGCAGAGGGTTAAGCCGCGACAGCGATGGTTGCGGCGGGCGGGTTTTGACAAGAGAGAGACGCGGCTCGCCGCGTCTCTCTCTGTGTCAAAACCCGCGCGGGCAGTTCACGTGTGAACTAGCCCTTACTTGGCTTTTAAAGGGTGTTCGCTTTGTTCATGCAATCTGGGCTAGGCTAAAAACCATGTACGGTCAAGCCTGCCATTGTTTGCCGACACTCTAGACATAAGTGTGGCAGCGGCTTCATAACTATAGTAGGACCACCACGGGGAGATGTTATCTTTGTACGATAATTTGCAATTTCACAATACCAGTGTTATTGGTTAAAATCTCTTTTCTATTGTTTTTGAAGTAATAAATCCATTATAAGACATTACAAAGCAATCACACTAACGGGCTGGAGCAGGTAACAAAGCCGCACAGTGCTACACGCCGCAGCCGCGTCTCCGAGTGAATAGGTTTCCCGCCATCCAGTCTCAGTAGATGTTTTCGAGTGATAAAGTTGATGAGAATAATAGTTTCTGAATTTCAATGTTGTTAGCATCTGCTTAATTGATTTTTGTCAACGTTAACAATTTCCCATTAGATCACAGCTGTTATGTTTTATTTCACTGAAGTGGGTTTAGTAGACGCTCTCCGAGGGAACATATTTCAGTACAGTAGTGCATCTGTACCTGACAGTGGTGGAGACGGCGAAACCCCACATTAGATACAAGGCCGTAACTCAGACACTATCATCTGCTCTACATAATATACCAGTCTCACGGTAGATTAAGCACATCATGCAAATCATAGCTAAAGTTTTTGCGTTCAATTTTTTTTTTTTTAAAGAAATGTTCTGTATACATATTCATATACTGTCCGCATAGTGTAGAGACAATATAAAAAATGTGTATTCATTGACTTACCACCATTTTTTTTATTTGTAAGTCTTTTTAGAGGTCTTTTTCATGTCTTTGTCGTTTGTTTTTTGTAATGTTTTGCATCCTAATAATCTTTTCTTTTACGGAGTCGTCGTTCTTAGCATGTGGCGATACTGAACTTTCTGACAATGCAGATGTATTGACTTCGGTCTTGTGTTTCGCAATGTTGGAAAAGATCATACTTTACAATTTCTGGTTGGAAAAATCAGGACATTTAAGTGTCCTCAACCCACTGGGGTTTCACAATTCATACCGCTTTTTCTTTTGCCAAATTTTCTGTGATTCTTGTTGAAAAGTTTAAGTCTAAGCAAATTTAGGAAGATGCCACCACAATTCCAAAAAAAAAGTTTGGGTGCAGTGAAAAATATAAAGAAAACAACGATTGTATGTGAAGAATGTAAAGATTAGGAAATGTCATCTTAATCATTCTGCAGGGTTGCCAGCTATGTGAAGATGTTACACAGACACTGCAGCAGTAAAATGACAGGAAATTTTCTAATGTAGACTACTAAGAAAGTTCTTTAATTTTGCACCGAAGGAGCAAATTACAATTGATAAAAAAGTGCAAAAGCAACCACAATCCTTAAGGAGTCTCATAAATACAGTGTTAACCTTTTAACCATATTTCAACGTACAAAGATTACATTTTTTTAAAGTTATTTTATTGACATCCTTATCAACTGGAGCCTAAAGGTGCTAGAACTGTTTGGGAGATAGGAGGACACAGGCTGAAGAAAAGGAAAAAAAACACACATGGCTCAGTTTACCGAAGGAGAAAAGGCTGTGGACAAATGTGGAGAAAAATCAGAGCAAGCAGGCCAAATTCTGCAGTGAACAGAAGGGAAATCACACACTCCTCAGCATCAGTGTCTGTCGTTACATAGGAAAGGATATCACTCATGGACTGAAAAAGTTGAAATGGGTGTGGGGGGTGAGGATTGGTGAAACACAGACTCTACATTCAGTATGTTTTACTAGATGGTATACGTCCACATTGGGAAAGTCTGAGATTAGGAAGAGATTGCAAACTGCATGTAGAAGAGTCTGAAAATGAATAAAAACTGTTGAAAGCATTAAAGAGGTATTCCCATGACGCTTGTTCACTAACCTGCAGGCTGTTGTGCTCTCTTCACTTCCTGCTTTTCTCGGCACATAGGTGGGCGGGGTTTCACTTGCACGGGATTGGTTGTAAATGAATTACCACAGTGTGGAGCTGATGTAGCAGAGCTGAATTTGAGTCAGTTTGCATTACATACAGATGTAATGGACTCCCTATCTCAGCCCTTATCAGCCAAATTCAATTAAACCGACTTATAAGAGCTTAGAAATCCCGGAGCTCTCACCTCCCCTATCTGAGAAGCTCCGCTACTTAAAAGACACAAACAGCTCAGAGCTGCTCCCAGCCCCTCCCCCCCCTGAGAGCAGGCAGCTACATCACTTGACAAATGAGCGGATAATCCCAAGCGCCATAGAAACGGAGTATAAACAATGAAGTGAATAAATTAAGATGGCGGCCAAACAAAGCAGTTTTGATAAAGCAATGCATTTAGGAAAAGTCTTAAATCCACATAAACTAGCAGTATAGATAGGATCCTTGTGATGGGACAACCCCTTTAAAGCGTTATTCTGGTCGCAAGTTATTGACTATCCATACGATAGGGGGTAACTTGCTGACTACAATTTTTTAGAAGAAAAGAACAGCATTTAAAAAAAATATGTGTCACCACCCTATTCATTTAAATGGGAGACAGTTGACCGCCATATTTTGTTTCTCTCCAGTGGTTCTCATAGAAATGATTGGAGAAGCAGCACGCATTTCCATCTTGTCCCTCGATTCAAAATGGAGTTAAAAAAAAACCTAATTTTCGGTAATCAGTCAGGGTTCCAGATCTTGTGGGGATCCTGTTGATAGGGGGTGACTTGTTGTGACCGGAGTACCTCTTTAAAGCTTTAATCACACACCCACATTTCATATATACTGTACACACGTTTTGTTTTTTATGGATACGTCACAGCAATGAAAGTCTATGGGTCCATAAAAAAAACATCCATGCATGTAAAATGTCGATGACCTTGTGTAAACTCTAGAATCTAGAATACACATCAATGTCTTTCTCCAACTCCCCAGGTATCCAATTTTATTAGACTGAATCCCCACAATATAAAGGGAATAGGACTCTTTATGATCCAAATTGTTGGCCATGGTCAGAGTACAATACTTGTAGAAACCTAGAACAATGAATTTACAGGATTGTGTTACCACTCATGAGATGAAACCACCATTGGATACCTGAGCGGTCTTTGATATCCTTGAATACATGCTATATCGGTACATGCAGCAATTTGCTTATAACCTATGGCCATAGAAATATAATTTAAATATTTCATAGGAAATGGAAAATTTGCTCAAGGCATTTGAAGGCATGTAAAATAGTCGACTCCTATGAAATTAAGAAGACTGTCATGGGACTAAGGTATAATTGGAGGACAATAAGGGCATTCGGTGAGCCAGTCCTTGAACATGTCATACAATATCATAGCAGGGAATATAACATAACAGATATAAGTATAGTATAATATGGTAATTATAGCCGTGAGTGCAACGTAAAAGCATTTCCAAGTGAAATAAATGGAAATGTTTAGTTAAGCGGACGCCAGATTATTCATCGGGCTTATAAGAAAACAATATGGAGAATCATTACTTTCCACGTAATTGTATTTTATACGGGAAATCATTATCCTGATGTATATTACTTATGGATATGCGAATTAACTACACATAATTAAAATCTCTCACACTGGGTTACTCTAATGAGCCACTAATTAATTGATTAAAACATTGTTAATGCTTCCTATTGTCTCACAATGAATAACTCCGAAACTGCGCAAAGAACATTCATTTTCTCAAGTCTCGCTGTCAGGTCAAGCAAATGAAAGCGCTCTGGAGAGTAATTCTCTGCTACAGATTCTTACTTTTAAGCCCCTTCACATTTACTATCGTAATAAACATCTAAATAGAGATCTAAATAGATCCGCTTTCTATTATTGATAGCCTATTCTTAGTAATAGCCCTCAATAGTAGATCTGCGAGGGTCTAACATCCAGGACCCCCACTGATCAGCTATACCAAGATAGCACGGCTCATGGCATTGTTGACATACCGGGAGCCTCGTTGCTCACCTCCCAGCTGGGTCTATGGGACAGAGCCGAAGTCTATGGGACAGCGTTGCATTGTTTATACCTCTCACTGCAGCTTGTACAACCAGTAAGCGGTATGGCGCCCAAAATGTAAACTATACTACTAGATTGAGCTGTCTCGGTGTTAGGAGTCTGGCTGGAATCTCCGCGGTAGCATATGGGCTTTGCCGGCCCTCTCCTGTCACTGACTGTAGTCCTCTTCTTCCGGCTATTAAGGAGTTGGGCCAGAACCTCCATGGTGGCATTCAGGGGTTGCCAATCCTCTTCTGACATGGACACAGCCTTCTTCTTCTGTTGCAGGGGTGATTTTGGGCCTGCTGGAGCCTACATATGTTGAACTTCCACTCTGGCTTACTGCTGGCTATTCACTCCACTCTGGTAGTTTGCTTTCCTCTGCTGTGTCCCGTGTGTCTCCTGCCTTGATCTCCTGGTTCCGTTCCTGGCCCTGCTTTTGCCTCCCGACTCTGTACTCAACTCTCTCCTGTTAATGACTCCGGCTTGCCTTTAGACTTCTGCTCCTTGAACACAACTTGGTACCACTCTGCTCTCTTGTTACCAACCCGGCCTGCTTGACCTCTCTGCTAGATTACCCTTCTGTACTGCGCTGACCGCATGTTGACGACCCAGATTGGAGGACTACTCTTTTGGTGCACTGCTGCCATCCATTGGCTACTGCCATCTGCTGCCTTTCGATTCTTCAGACCTTCATCTCAACGTTCATGACCTTCTGGTAAGTGATTCTAGTTTCTAGGTCTGCTGTGACTAATGGTGTGCTCTCTGATCCCTAACTGCCCTGCCTGACAGTGGCTTCTAAGTCCATCCCCACCATCAGGAGATCTGGTGAACATCTCTGGATGGTGAGGTTTGGTGTAGTTTTTGTGCCATTTGATCATTGTGTCTGGTGCTGGGACTCACTATATTGCTCGGGGCTGCATCTGTTAGCCGCTTACCCCACATGTCTCTACTGTCCATACTATATACAATATGCAACAGTGAAGGCCCAGACAGGAGCTCCCAGCATCTTAGTTGACTATGATGCAAGGAGTCCAGGTCTCCAAACCGAGGGCTGGTTGGATCCATAGTTATTATAATAAAGTTAGTCCCCATAGCACAGATAACTAGTGAACACAGCAGAGGAAGGAGAAGGTGGAACATGTCAGGAACCAAGTGCCGTTCCGATAACTCAAACTGGGGTTGGAATAATCTCATTTTGTGTTTGCAATGAAGTACTGCAAGCCTCCTTGGAGAACTCCTTTAATAACAGTAATAAGCTTTCCTTTATGTAGTCAGAGGTATGCCTTAAAACATTCTGAATTTCTATAGTAAATATTTTTAATACAATAAGGAATAATTCCTGTGATTTGTCCTTAATTTATCCATTGACTAAGTTGTTACTAATTTAAATATCTAATTATATTGTTAATTGATTCCATGTTTTATGTGTCAACATCTCCGAACAAAGAAAAGACCACAGAGCGATAATTTGCTCATTTGCCAATTAATTCTTAGTAATGAAGACGGAAAAGTCTGCGTGGAAAGAGAGTGAAACCTTCAGCAGATCATTAGTTTTCATTATATATGTATTTTAAGGAACATTTGAGTCTTTCTGATGTAAAATAGTTACATAGTTGTAAAAAATGTTATTAAACCAGACTTTATTCAATTAATCCCATTGTGGTACTTAAAGGGATGTTCTTATCCTCACCACAGGATATGCCTTAAATGTTAGATAGGTTTCGGTCAAGCCTCGTTTTTTTTAAGCAATTTTTGAAGCCAAATCCAGATGTGGATCATAAAGGGTGAGAACCTATAGTGGACAAATGGTAGTTCTCTTTATTTTTTCAATCCGCTCCTAGTTTTGGCTTCAGAAACTGCATGAACAAAACCTGAATATATGTCCTTAATAGAGATGAGCGAGTAGTACTCGATCGAGTAGGTATTCGATCGAATACTACGGTATTCGAAATACTCGTACTCGATCGAGTACCACTCGCTTTATGAATGGAAAAGTTCGATGCAGAATCAGCATTGATTAGCCGAATGCTATACAGTCGGCCAATCAACGCTGGTTCTTCTCCTACCTTTAGAAGTCTTCTCCGTGCAGCTTCAGGCCTGGGCAGAGCCGACTGCGCATGTCCGCTTGTAGTGCGGGCATGCGCAGTCGGCTCTGCCCAGGCCCGATGCCTGGCAGAGTGAATTCAGAGCCGGAAGACGCCGAAGGGAAACTCCGCAGAGAAGACTTCTCGGAGGATCCAGCCCGACCCTCACTCGTGGACTTGGTAAGTAGAATTTGATCGAACGTTGCCTAGAATATTGAGGGGCTACTCGAAACGAATATCGGACCTTTTACTGTTCGCTCAACTCTAGTCCTTAACCTAACATGGCCGACTATATTGTTTTTACCAATGAAATAAGGGACTATTGTTTATGCTCTTGGCTTGCAGTCAAAGAGGAACGTCCTGCAGAATTTCTGTAGAGTTTTTATCCCATGAGGCCCACCCTTAGGCTCAGACCCTACGTTGCAGAAACGCTGCTTTTTTTGTTGCAAATTTTGCTGCATTTTTTAAAGCCAGGTGTTGTTTGAGCAGAAGGGATAAGTATAAAGCTGAGTTCACACACACAGGGTTTTTTGGTCTGGATTTTCAATGGGAGCCGTTCACTTCTTTTTTCCGCTATCAGTTTTTTGCTGCTCACGGAAAAAAGAAGCGAGCTGCCCTATCTTGACATGGATTCCGCGGCTGAATCCATTGCAGCGTCCACGGCGCGACACTTCCTACCAACTAGGCCCATTCATTTGAGCCTAATCCGGAGCAGAATTCCGCGACTGGATGCCGGTGCACTGCTGCGGCATACAGTTGTGGCTAGCCAACTTTTGGACCGGATTCTGAGGCGGCCTCCGTGTCAAAATCTGGTCCAAAAATCCCCGTGTGAACAAAGCTTAAAGAGAACCTTTCGTTGATTTGGGTACAGGCAGTTCTATATACTGCTGGAAAGCCGACAGTGCTCTGTTTTCACAGAAAGTCCACAATGGTTTCCTCTGCAGACTTTCTTCTTCCATTATTAATACCTGTGCAGTAACAGCAAAACCACAACCATTAATTCATGGGCGTCACACTTACACCAATATTAAAAATCTGTCCAAACTTTATTTACAAAAATGTTAAAACACAAATATCCAATAGAAAAAAGAAAAGAAGGAAAAAAACACATAGAAATGGACCAGCATACAGGTAAGTTTGGTATATAATGACACAATTCACAGCAATAGGGGCAATATAAATGCAATGACTAGTATTTTAAATGTGGAAAGCCGCTACCATAATGTTGCCATGAACATGGGTAAACCATAGTCAGTAATCTTGCAAGGTAATGAAGATGCAAATTGACACCCTATAATGACACAATAACAAGAATTTGAAATGCCATAACGTTACCATGTAATGCATGGGAAGAGCCGCAACGTACGTTTCACCTAAACTGGCTCGTTCAGGGGGTGTGGCACGACTAGTGTTGAGCGAGTAATATTCGATCAAATACCTCGCCGGAATAGGAATGCATGTAATCGGCTGAACACCAAGGGGTTAAATGCATCGAATATTCAAAGTGTTTAACGCCTTGGTGTTTGGACGATTACACGCATTCCTATGCTGGCGAGGTATTCAATCGAATACTACTCGCTCAACACTAGTCACGACCCTAAGTTAAGCACCCTGAGGGTAAATTCACACAAGGTTCTTTGTACCGGAACTTGAGGTGGAGGCCGCCTCAGGTTTTGGTCCAAAATACAGGTAGCTGCGACTGGATGCCGATGCAGTGCACCAGCATCCGGTCGCGCACTCTGCTCCGGATTAGGACCATATGAATGTCGGGAGGAAGTTTCTTCAGGCGGATGTCGCGAGGCGAATCCACCTAAAAGAATGAGCATGTCGCTTCTTCTGGAAAAAAGAACTGACCGGCTCCCATTGATTTCAATGGTAGCCAATGTTTTTGGTCAGGATTTTGAGGCGGATACGGCCTCAAAATACTGACCAAAAAACCCTGTGTGAACTTATTCTTAGGCCTCCTTCGTACAAACGGCATGGAGGATGGTTTTCACTGTCCCATACATTAGGACATGGTCTATATTATGCAGCTCTTAAATTTGGCCCAGACACAAAGCCACAAAAACAACGGCTGTGTATATGGGTGCATTTGAAATGTATAGATCCATACTGTTAGCCACAATTGCAAATAAAAAGTCTGGTCATGTGCATTACAATTTAGCAACTCCATGTGCCTCACATTAATAGCAATGAACCTGATTATGTTCCTCACATTAACCCCTGTGTGCTTCACATAAAGGTTACTGTTATGTGAGAGACATGGAGGTACTAATTAAGTATTGAGGTCCCTAATTAGTTCCCCCATAGTCTCACATATTAGTAACCCTTATGTGAAGCACACAGCGGTTAATGTGAGGGGTATGATGGGGTTAATTGCTTTTAATATGAGGCACATGGAGTTACTAAAACTTAATTAATATCCCCAAACGCCTGATATTAATAGGAATTGCATGTACCTGTAGTTTTTTTCTTACTTTCTCTTTGCAGGAGAGCGATCTCCTCCTCCTTCTTTTCCTCCTCTTCTTCTCCTCCTCCTCCTCCTCGGGAGCTTTTGCAGGGATGCACATGGCAGGAGCACATCACTGTAGCAGGCAGGGTTCTTGTGCGATGAGCTAAATCTCTGCTGCTTCCTTCACCCCTCTCATTGGTGGGCAGAGAGGACAGCAAGAGAAGAGGGAACATCTTATACCACCTCTTCATACAGTACTTGCTGGTCCTGGGCAATCAATGTGCTGGCTGCCATGCCAGTAAAATATGCCATGCGTGCCACTCTTGGCTGATCCCTGTTCTAGAACTTGTCAAACGCTCAGCCACACGCCTTATTGACACCTGGTTATCTTCTGGTTCCTGCCTAATGTCTACAACAAGGAAAGTTTTTGACAAGTTCCAGACTATGCAAAGGTCCTGTGATGTGATTGTATCCACTGGCAAGTGATCAAGTCAACAAACTGTCACCACTGAAACAGTTGGAGAAAATCTTTAAAACCTTGTAAAATTGTTAATTATTCATACTCACCTGTCCCCAGTGCTTCGGTGTCTTCCCAGTCCAGTCCGGTCCTCCTGCTTCAGTGTCTTCTTGAAGTGAAACTCCTTGACGGCTGTGATGACTTGGATCCCTTCTGCTGAAGCCATTGATTGACCTCAGTAGTCACGTGACCCCTGAGGCCAATCAGGTAACTCCAGGACGTCACAGGTAGTGATGTCACGTGTCCTTCGTTGAGGCCGATGATTGGCCTCAGTGGTCCCTTGTGGTGGAGACTTCTACTGGAGGACAACAGGACTGAACCTTGCTGGGAGGCACCAGAGCACCCGGGAAAGGTGAGTATGATTGTTTTTTTCACCTCCCCAGCCTATTAAAAAAAATAACATGTTTGCCCTTTAACCTTTGTGTGCAAATTTAGATATGGCTATATTTATGAGAAAACCCCTTTAAATGCATGGATTTCTTGCTTCTCGTAGTGTTCTTAGAGGTTGAAACGCTGACAGTGTATCCAGAAGAGTCCAAAATAAGTGCATGTATGATTCTCTTTACATTTTGTGACCATGCTCGGTGCATACATCCTGGAAATTGTTACAAAACTAAAATATCGAAAGATTAATTCAAAGTAATAATGTGAAAGAAAATGATAAAATAAGCTTTGTTGTTACATTTTGGTAACCCCCGGACCATCCTACAGTTAATACTATGTTTTGTAGATATGCTATTCTGTGCACAGACTATAATCTTACTGGGTCAGTAACTTCTGTTGGGTTTTTAAGCCATGGGAATTGACTTGATTCTGGCTCATATTTCTTCTAACTGTATTTTGTAGAGTCTTTCCCCCCGCTGTGCCTATAATGCACTAATGGGAAATGTCTGGTAATCTAAACATGGCAGAATGTGCCTGTCTATTACTATTTTCAGGGTTTTCTTTACAGACTGTTTAACTCACAGCCGTTTCCAAAAAAAATCAAGTCTCATTCTCATGCTGCTCACAATTTAGCGCTCACCAAGACCAATGAAGTGCTAACAATTTCATTCTGCTTCAACACATGCTTTTTCCATTCACTACCAAAAAAATTAGCCTGCAAATGGTATGCCGGCGCCGTATTATCCCCTGTGTTATCGAGGCATCGTGGCAGGGAGCTGGTGCTTAAGACGCTGAGCCCGATTCAATGAGCTGATAAACAGCCATGTCCCTTAGTGTGATATCATGGGACACAAAGCTTCTAATAGCTCTTTCACAGTTTATTGAATACAGCCCATTTCATTTATGGCCGGCAGTGCTGCTACTCATTGAATTAGCGTAGACTTCCGAGGTGCGTCATGCAAATAATACAAGAAGGTACGGATGCTAAATGGAGGACATTTTTGACTTTGTTGATGTTGTCTTCGGCCAACAAGGTCACTTTTTCTGTTAGGCAATGTACACATTTGCGCATGGGTCCTATTACAGATTCTGTCTAAAATGGCATCCAAAAAAGTTCTGCACCCGACAAAATGACAGAGAGCACAATGAACACCCAAAAGACTCCATTATGACCAATGGCTTCCATCACGATCAGTCTGTTTCTGTTGGGATTTCCATTTTTCAGTTTCACTGTCCCATGAAAACGCACTTACAAACATGGCCGTTTATCTGCTCCTTTCCACAATGGCTCAATAGCACAGGGACATGGGAGGAATATACAAATCTGTCTCCCAAGATGTAAACAGGGAGACAGTGCCTCTGTTATGCTGCCCTCTATAGGAAGCACCCTGAACATCATGCCCGACTTTCCCAGAAGTCTTTACTGCATAATGCGGGGTTATAACCAAATCAATTTGTCAGCTATGGATGGCACTATTTCTGTTTTGGTTGGACTTTATCAGCGCAGCCTAGAGAGAAAATAGGGACAAAATTTTGTATGTTCTGATGGAGATGAGAGCACAGCCTTAAGGACCATTTAGCAGCCAATTGTTTGGAACAAATGCCCGTACAAGCGTTCATTCCTGACAATTGGCCTGTCTAATAGTGCCAACAATCACCCGATAAATGAGCGTTTGCTCGTTCATCAGGGGATCGGCTGATTTCAAAATAACAGTCATGTGAATAGCCCCCAATTCACAGCCATTGGAAAGAAAAAAAAACGGATGTTGCACAATTGTGTGGTTAAGGCTGTATTCACACAGAGTAACGCCAGGCGTTTTTTGTGTGTTTTTGCACTTAGCGCCGCGTTAACGCCGCGTAGCGCCGCGTATACGCCGCGTTAACGCCGGGCAACACCACCGCATAATAGCGCGGCGTTAACGCGGCGCTATGTGCAAAAAGCACACAAAAAACGGCTGGCGTTACTCTGTGTGAATACAGCCTTAAGCTTAACTTTAGTCTTTTTATGTGAGTATTAATTCATGTAGATTTTATCAGGTCAAAGTGAGATCAGATAACACAACTTGCGCTAGGTTCACTCTAACGTTTAGATTTCCGTTCTTCGTGTCCGCTTGCGGAAATGGAAACCCTATCCTCTTAATAAGTGGTTACCCACAGAAACCTGCACACTCCATAGACTATAATAGGGTCCACCCTCATTACAAGACTTCTCTCTCTATATTCTAAGCAGAATGGAGGACGGAGTCCCTGAACGGTCACTGAATGCGACCGCAGACGGAAAAGAAAGATCCTGTAATTTGACAGATAGAAAGGATTAACTAAATAAGGAATTACTAACTGCATTTTATATATAGGGGGATACAGTGGCATAACTACTGCCATAGCAGCGGAGGCAGCTGCCACAGGGCCCGGGACATTTCGGACCCCCAAGTATAATGATTGGCGGACCGGTAGAGGTAAGAAACATAAGAAACACTGTTACTTACCTCTCCACGATCCTGCCAGGACTCCTTCCTTGTTGTCTGACGTCTCTGACGTCACTTGAACCCGGCCTGAGTCCCGGGTCATGTGACGTCCAACGTCAATGCAGAAGGACGGCAGCGGAGGCCGACAGCGTATGAGCCAGGGGACAGGTAAGAAACAGTAGTTTTTTATGTTTTTATTCCCCCGGGTCTCCAATTATTATACTCTGGGGTCTGAAAAGACCCCAGAGTATAATAATTGTTTATGGGTGTCCACAGTGGGACATAATACTGTGTGCAGGGGCCACTATGGGGGATAATACTGTGTGCAGGGGCCACTATGGGGTGTAATACTGTGTGCAGGGGCCACTATGGGGGCTAATACTGTGTGCAGGGGCCACTATGGGGGATAATACTGTGTGCAGGGGCCACTATGGGGTGTAATACTGTGTGCAGGGGCCACTATGGGGGATAATACTGTGTGCAGGGGCCACTATGGGGTGTAATACTGTGTGCAGGGGCCACTATGGGGGATAATACTGTGTGCAGGGGCCCCTATGGGGTATAATACTGTGTGCAGGGGCCACTATTGGGGATAATACTGTGTGCAGGGGGCACTAAGGGACATAATACTGTTTGCAGGGGCCACTATGGGGGATAATACTGTGTGCAGGGGCCAGTAAGGGACATAATACTGTGTGCAGGGGCCACTATTGGGGATAATACTGTGTGCAGGGGTCAGTAAGGGACATAATACTGTGTGCAGGGGCCACTATTGGGGATAATACTGTGTGCAGGGACCACTAAGGGACATAATACTGTGTGCAGGGGGCACTATGGGGGATAATACTGTGTGCAGGGCCCACTATGGGGGATAATAGAACGTGCAGGAATGCGTAGGAGGGGGTCGGTCGAGGCCTCCGGCATTGGTGTCGGTCAGTTTTTTCATTATTTCCATCCAAGAATCAAAACGTTTTTTTTAGTTTTCTGTCCACATAGCTGTAGAAGAGCTTGTTTTTTTTGTGTGTCAATTTGAGATTTGTAATGGCTACATATAACCTATTAATTAACTTTTATTAACTCTTTCTGGGGGGAATAAATGTTACTTATATTCTTTGAGTCAGTACCATTCTAGTGATACCAAATATGTATAGGTTTTAATATTAATTAGAGATGGACAAATGGACCCATATTGAGCCGGGTGCAACCCAAATATTCCAAATTGTTCAGTTTTTTACAACACCAAACAAATGAATTTTAGCCCCGAGAGTATAATAGGTGGAAGCCCTAAGGAGGTGACAGAAAAAAAAAAACATTCATATTCACCTTCTGTTCCCTATTATAACTACACATAAAGCACCAGGATTTCTGTAGATATAATTGATAGGCTGCGATTTCCAAAACCGTGCCACATTTACACTGCAGATTTTTTCCAATTTATTGTGCAGGTACTGTGGCCAAATCATGGCATTTTCACAACATGGGGCCCGACCATAATCTATTTTAAAGTATTGCTCATACCGAACTTGTTTGACACAAAACAAATCTCGGACCCAGGAAACAGATCCTGATAGGTTTCCTCCATCCCTAATATTAATGCATATTAAGACACTTTAGAAAATCATTTGTCTTTTTGTCACTGTATTCTGAGAGCTGTAACTTTGCTTTTTCCATCCTCATAGCTGTGTGAGGACTTGGTTTTTCAGGGATGAGTTGACACTTTTATTGGTCCTGTATCTTTTTGGGGTCTCTTTGGCGTCTTTTTGTTTTGCAAAATAAAGCATTTTACTGGGATAAATTACATTTTTCTTTTTTAAATATTTGAAACCTTTTAAAAAAACAAACATATCTTTGCTTTTATTGTAGTCCTATACATAGGAACTTGAACATTCAGATATTTCATCATTCATCTATTACACTGCAATACTTTTGTATAGTAGTTTATTATATTTGCCAGTTTTACATTGAGAATGTATACAGCCTATTAGACCTAGTCTATGGCTTGCTGTCATGGCGCTTGTACAGTCATTTGCGAATGATACAAATATTAATTTTTACAAAGTCTACTGCTTCAGTTGTTCTAATGGCAATTTGCATATACTCCAGAATGTTATAAAGAGTGATCAGCTTAACAGCAATTACTTGCAAAGTCAATATTTGCCTAGAAAATGAACTTTATCCCCCAAAACACATTTCAACATCATTGCAGCCCTGCCTTAAAAGGACCAGCTAACATCATTTCAGTGATTGCTCCATTAACACAGGTGTGGGTGTTGATGAGGACAGGGCTGGAGATCAATCTGTCATGATTAAGTAAGAATGACACCACTGGACACTTTAAAAGGAGGCTGGCGCTTGGCATCATTGTTTCTCTTCTGTTAACCATGGTTATCTCTAAAGAAACACGTGCAGTCATCATTGCACTGCACAAAAATGGCCTAACAGGGAAGAATATCGCAGCTAGAAAGATTGCACCTCAGTCAACAATCTATTGCATCATCAAGAACTTCAAGGAGAGAGGTTCCATTGTTGGCAAAAAGGCTCCAGGGCGCCCAAGAAAGACCAGCAAGCGCCAGGACCATCTCTTAAAAGTGTTTCTGCTGCGGGATCGGGCTACCAGCAGTGCAGAGCTTGCTCAGGAATGGCAGCAGACAGGTGTGAGTGCATCTGCACGCACTGTGAAGCGGAGACTCTTGGAGCAAGGCCTGGTCTCAAGGAGGGCAGCAAAGAAGCCACTTCTCTCCAGAAAAAACATCGGGGACAGACTGATATTCTGCAAAAGGTACAGGGAGTGGACTGCTGAGGACTGGGGTAAAGTCATTTTCTCTGATGAATCCCCTTTTCGATTGTTTGGGACATCTGGAAAACAGCTTATTCGGAGAAGACGAGGTGAGCGCTACCACCAGTCTTGTCTCATGCCAACTGTAAAGCATCCTGAAACCATTCATGTGTGGGGTTGCTTCTCAGCCAAGGGAATCGGCTCTCTCACAGTCTTGCCTAAAAACACAGCCATGAATAAAGAATGGTACCAGAATGTCCTCCAAGATCAACTTCTCCCAACCGTCCAAGAGCAGTTTGGCGATCCACAATGCCTTTTCCAGCATGATGGAGCACCTTGCCATAAAGCAAAGGTGATAACTAAATGGCTCAGGGAACAAAACAGAGATTTTGGGTCCATGGCTTGGAAACTCTCAAGACCTTAATCCCATTGAGAACTTGTGGTCAATCATCAAGAGACGGGTGGGCAAACAAAAACCTACAAATTCTGACAAAATGCAAGCATTGATTGTGCAAGAATGGACTGCTATCAGTCAGGATTTGGTCCAGAAGTTGATTGAGAGCATGCCAGGGAGAATTGCAGAGGTCCTGAAGAAGAAGGGTCAACACTGCAAATACTGACTTGCTGCATGAACTCATTCTGTCAATATAAGCTTTTGTTACTCATAATATGATTGCAATTATATTTCTGTATGTGATAAAAACATCTGACAAACACACATAAAAACCAGAGGGCAGCAGATCATGTGACAATATAATATTTGTGTCATTCTCAAAACTTTTGGCCATGACTGTAGATGACAGACATTGGGCCTTTGTCAGGACCGGCAGAACCTGTTACCACCCGATATTGCATTGTGGATGATGTAAGTTATAGTACAACAGTTAAACCTCTTAGACGTTGCAGTTTCTATAGACATTGGCATCTAAGAGGTTAATGCTGTCAGCCTCTAGGGGTCTGTAAATGAGGCAGGTAGTGAACAGGGAAGAGAGGAGAAGCCCCCTGCAGTGTAATGGTCATGCAATTACACTGCCTTGTCCTGTCCTAATGCTCAATGACTGGGGAAATAGGGTGTGAAAAGGCATCATGGAGAAGGGAACCAATTAGTCATGTACGCAGAAGTTGAAGGGGTATTGCAATTTTATAAAGTGATGCCATTTTGTGAGGATACCACTTTATATCATTACTTTATGATCAGTGGTGGGACTGCCAGCAATCCTGAAGGAGATACAAAGATAAACCTGCACTGTGGCTCCTTCATTCTTAGGATGGGTGGGTTAGTTAGAGGTAACATGTAACCAGGGGATCAGAATTGTCCTAGATTACATGCCATACAGCATTGTTCCTAAACTGTGGGCTGTGACCCCTTTGGGTCAGGTGGTTGAGAGCCACGTTTTATTGTATTTTCTGCAGGACTGCAAACTGCTGGAAATACTGTAGGGGAATAGCAGTGATGTAACAATGGGGTGTGTGTGTGTGTGTGGGGGGGGTAATGTGAATCAAGTAGAGTGTGTGGGGGAAATATGGATGTAGCAGAACTGGGTGTGTGGGGGGTGGAGATAGCATAGCAATGTGCAAGGGCATAATGGTAGCACAACTGAGTATGTGGAGTATTGAGTATTATTAAGCTGGATGCAGCAAAAAAACAACAACATGAAAGTAGCAGAGTTTTGGGTGTGGGGAGGAAGCACAGAAGTAGATGAACTGTATATACAGGAAGGAAAACATGGGGACAGCACTGCTATGTGTGTGTGTATAGGTAGTGCAGCTGTGCATGTGGAGAACATGGAGGTAGCATAGCTGTGTGTGTGTGAGATGTGGAAGTAGCAGAGCTGTGCCTACGTAATGTGCGAAGAAAGAATGGTGGCTCAGTTGTTAGCACTGCAGCCTTGCAGTGCTGGGGTCCTGGTGTTCAAATCCCGCCAAGGGCCAAAAACCATCTGCAAGGAGTTTGTATGTTCTCCCCGTGTTTGCATGGCTTTCCATCCCATATTCCAAAACAGACATACTCATAGGGAAAAATGTACATTGTGGGCTCACAATCTACATTTAAAAAAAAAAAAAAAGAATAAGCAGAACAGAGGCAGTACACCGCCGAAAAGTGTAATAAAGTTTGAATGCAGTTGCCTTTTTTTATAAGGTGGTTGGAGTTCCTGAACAAAAGCCTTGCCCAAAAGAGGGTCCCACTTTGAGAAAGTTTGGGAACTAGTGTCATAGAGGATGTAATAAACCAATCTTTCCTACATAATTAGTGTGTATAATAAAAATGAACGTATGGAATTGTTTGTGGTGAGAAGGCATCATGCATCTATGAAAGAGAAAGCCGCTTTAGGCCGGGGCTCCACGGACCAGAAACGCTGCAACTTGCCTGCAGCGGAGACGCTACGGGAAAAATCACGACGTTGTACAGTGCAGGCAAAGTGGATGGGATTCATGCGAATCCCATCCCCACTTTGCTTAAAAGATCGCAGCGCGGACACGCTGCGATTTGCAAAGCCGTTGCGGCTTTGCAAATTGCAGCATGTCAATTATATCTACGGAAACGCTGGTAGATATAATATTAAGAGAAAGTCCACAGAGGAAAACTCTATGAACTTTCTCTTAAAAGCGCTGCGGAAAGAACCGCAATGCATTCACACAGCGATTCTTCCTGCAGCGCTTCAGTTGCTGCAGATACAGCCCAAGGGGCCTTAGCCTCAGTCCTAAAGCCCAAAAATTAGCACGGCCCTAAAACAAGCCATAATATCCCCATATTTTGTACCAGTATAACCATTACAATCTGTAGCCTACATTTCCGAACTTACTGACGTCATTAGTGAACTTTTGTGTTTTTGATCAAGGCTTTTGACCGTCTTTATGTTATATTTCCTGCAAAACCTAGAAGATATATAAGATGTCTTAAATTCCTCCCATAAAGAACACAATAGAATCTTCTGACTCCGCAGTGCAGGAACGAGCCGAGTACAATACCTCCGAAACAAATGAGAATGAGAGGCAATACATATTTATGGAGATGAAATTTGCATCTCTACATAAGGCGCACATATGGTTGGAAATTTCTAGCTGTGATTCTCTGCATGTCGTCCTGTTTTATTGTACCTGTCCCTTGATAACAGTCAGAGAACAGAACCATTACAGGAAATGCCACACATCTGGTAATTAGGAAAGTTTTCAATCTGAAATTTCATTTTAAATTGTCCCCCCCCCCTCCTCCGCCTCCGCCCGTCATCTCTGTCTTTAGTGTACAGAATATCTGTGATTGCAAATCAATTAAAAAAGATGCATCAAATCAGCAAAATTTCATCTAATTAAATCACAGGAAAATCGCTCGGCAACACAACTTAGATAAATCTTGACACAGACAAAGACACGAGGGTACGTCTGAGACGGAGGAGCGCTTGAAGTCTCCGAGGTGATTATGACTCTCACAGTGAGGATCATTACGATAAAATACAGGGGACATAACCCACTTATTTTTTACACTCGCTGGTTCATAAAATATGAACCTCCACTTGTCACACGTCTTTGTATTCTTTTGTTTCCGCTTTTCATGCATATGTTAATTAAATTGTCACAATAATAAGTGTAATTGTTCCACAATCTAAATTGTACTTTGTGATTTGTTGACTCGAGTTCTGTTTTTACAGTCGAGCATTAATAATTCACAATATATTTATGGACCTGACGGATCTTTGCGCGGTATCTAATGTACCTACGTATAATTATAGAATATCTGTAGAGAATTTATCATCTCGCAACATAAAAAGGATTGATTTCAAAGTGGAAACTTGTAGGGGTTTACGTGACAAATTCGCCATAACCCAAGTTTATTTAATTTTGTCGTAAATACAATACTCTGAAGGTTGTTGTCAGATAAGTTTGCACCTTCATTGCCAGACTGATTATATAATGAATGAATCCCTTTCATTTCCCAATTTTTTTTATTTAGAAAAATTCCTACAGATCCTAAAATTACTTTTCTAGGACTAGAGTTAAAACAACGTTATGGTATTATTTTTTTTTAATTCCATTCTGTTGTAACGTCTCTGCCTGTTTGGATCACTGCGCCACCCTCTGCTCGCATGCTGCGGTGCAGGAGGCGTGTGCAGTTTCATTCCTTGCTTATAGTTTTTGGTTGCACTATGTGAACATGGCTCTATTTCTGTAATTGATTTTCCACCACAGCCGTCTGCCTTCACCTTCATTTCTCTCTGCTCCACTAAGGGCCCATGCACATGATGTAACGCGGCGCTCATTTTGACACATAAACAGGTGTCAGAGGCAGTGGGTTCCGTTTAATGTGCATAACACATTGAAATCAATAGGTTAAAAAGCCTCCCATTGATTTCAATGTGTAGCGCGCGTAAGATGGAACCATTGAAGTCAATGGAATTCTGTTTTGAAGCACTGACTCTGACACGTGTTTATGTGTCAGAATGAGCGCCACATTACATTGTGTGCACGGGCCCTAATAGTTAAATTTAGCCTTGCCCTGTGATTGTCAGCCTATCCGCCTATCTACTCCAGGGTGGGTTCTGCCTCCCTATTTAACCTTGGCTCTCATTCACATTGGTGCTTGCTATTGCCTTGTGTGTGCTGGCTTTTCTCTTGCTGTTTATTCTTGTATTCTAACTCTTGACCTCTGGCTTTCCCTAATGACTACTCTTTTGGATATCGATTTTGACACTGCATTACTCGACTGTTACCGAACCCTTGGCTAGCTGACCACCCTTGTTGTTGTTTGTCTTGTCCGCGTTTTGTGTGTCAAGTATTTGGGAAGGGTTTTGTCGTCCAGTTGTCGCCTATTACCTAGGATAGGACCGGAAAGCAGGAAGGGACAGTGGGGGGTTTCAGACCAGGGCTCACTGTCTGTTGTGCCCCTTCCTCCAGGGTTTCCAGCAGCTACTGGGGAATTGCTGTCCTAGCAATTTCCTAACATCTGTAATTAATTTCCCAATTAACCTAATTCAGTGAGTATTACCTTACTGCGTTAATCCTTTCTATCCAAAAATCATTGGTTCCATATATTTAGTTCGCTTATGTGACTCCTTGGAATTATATGTTTTTCTATTCTTTCTAGTGGTCACCATAAGGGTCCGTTCACACGGAGTAAAGTGGCGATGATTCTTGCATAAGAATCAGCGGTGACAAAAACACTCCCATTAACTTCAATGGGTTCCATTTTCTGCACGGAACACATTGAAATCAATGGGTTAAAAAGCCTCCTATTGATTTCAATGTGTTCCGCACAGAAAATGGAACTCATTGAAGTCAATGGGAGTCTTTTTATCACTGCTGATTCTTACGTGAGTTATCGTTCCATAATCAGCACCACTTTCCACCATGTAAATGGACCCTTAACTACCAGAACTTTCTCTGTGATGAAACTCCATCAACCGTTCTATAAATGGTGTCCACTGGGGACACAAGCTCCTACTACAGTTACTGCTGATGATTATATAGGCTCCTGTCACACAGTTATAATAAAAAAAATTGTAGTTTAGCCTTTTTTACTGTTTACTTACGGTAATTTATCTTAACTGATATACCACGTGAGGGGCTAGAAAAATGAGGTCATGTATAGAGTTCTGGGCCAAAAAAAGGGGTCATGTATCGTGTTGTGAGTCTAAAAACGGGATTATATATTGTGTGTGAGTATTTTTTAATATTCCAATGGTGGGGCATGTTCTATTTAGGTTGTGTCCCATCATGCATCATAAGATAGCAGAGTGGGTATATTTTTGCATTTTTATTTTGTGGCGTCTTTCTATAGTTCGCCTCAGGTAGCAGAGAGGCTTGGTTAACCCTTGGTTAGCAGTCATGTGGTATGCAGGATACAAGCAACTGTATTAACTGCAGAGAATCTAGAGGATGCCGGTCAGCCCTTCTGTATGTTCTAGGTGGCTGTATTCCTTTCTGTAACTGGGGCTAATGTTTCAGAAAAAAAAAAAAAAAACTCTTTGTTTCCATCTATTTTTGTGTGCTTCTTGTGGTATATTTGGGGTCACTATCCTGCTAGTAGACCCATGACCTAGGACGCAAACCCAGTTTTCTGCGACAAGGTCCTACAGTGCGACCTAAAATCCTTAAGTAATCTTCAGATTTCATGATGCGATGTACACAGTCAAGGCACCCAGTGACTTAGGCGGTGAAACAACCCCAAAACATCTTTGAACCTCCACCATATTTGGTTGTTGGCACTGTTTGCTTTTCTCTTAGACCTCAGTCCATGTTCATTAAACAGTAGAATGATATGCTTTACCAAAAACCTCTATCTTGGTCTTACTGTCCATAAGACATTTCCCAGAAGGATTTTGGTTTCTGTACATTTTGGCAAACTGAAGTCTACCTTTTTTATGTCTCTGTATCAGCAGTGGGTCCTCCTGGGTCTCCTGCCATAGCGTTTAATTACATTCAAATGTCTATGTATAGTTTGTGCTGACACTGATGCCCCCTGAGCCTGCAGGATAGCTTGAATTTCTTTGGAACTGGATTGGGGCTGCTTATCCACCATTCAGACTATCCTGCATTGTAACCTTTCATCAATTTTTCTTTTCTGTCCACGTCCAGGGAGATTAGCTACAGTGCCAAGGATAGTAAACTTCTTGATTATGTTTCATACCGTGGACAAAGCAACAACAAGATCTTTGGCAATGGATTTGTAACCATGAGATTGTTGATATTTTTCCACAATTTTGGTTCTGAAGTCCTCAGACAGTTCTCTTCTCCTTTTTCTGTTTCCCATGCTTAGTGATACACACACCCGGACACACAATGCAAAATTGAGTCAACTTCACTCCTTTCTTTTTTATGTAGATTGTGAGCCCCATATAGAGCTCACAATGTACATTTTTTTGCCTATCAGTATGTTTTTTTTGTAGAATGGGAGGAAATCTACGCAAACATGGGGAGAACATACAAACTCCTTGCAGATGCTGTTCCTGGCAGGATCCGAACCCAGGACTCCAGCTCTACAAGGCTGCAGTGCTAACCACTGAGCCACCATGTTGCCCCAAATTCACTCCTTTCTATCTGGTTTCAGCTATGACTTGTATATAGCCCACACCTGTTACTTGCCACGGGTAAGTTTGAGTGAGCAGGCTTGAAACAAAGTTATTTACTCACAATTTTGAAAAGGTGCCAACAATTTTGTCTGGCCTATTTGTAGATTTTTGTGTGAAATTATGTCAAATTTGCCTTTTTTTTGTATAACAAAACATGTTTAATTGCAATCATTTTCTGGGAGTGCCCCAACACTTACAGCCATGACTGTATGTAACTAAACACATTTTTTCTTCATCTTTTGGCAGTGACCATATCATCTTGCTTTCTCAGGTGCTATATAATGGAACCCTGTGTATTAGTTTTCATCACTCTACTCTAAATCACTTTTTTTTTTAATTGAAAATCACAAAAAAAAAAAAAAAAAAAAAAAGCCCAAGGATACAGTCTCACAGAATAATAGATGTAGTAGTCAATTGTTTGGGGTTATATAATTGAGGATATCCATAGTCAGATTCTGATCGTAGTAGTTGAGTTTAGAAGTCTGAGATTTCATTCTGCCCTGAGTCTCAATCTGTGTCTCCTCCATCAAAGTGCGCCAAATGTGTGACAAGCCCCGGCAGCAACCCCTAATATGTGTGTCTGCCATTCATTTATACCAATAAGGAAGGTGCATTTGGGGAGCTTACATATTCTCTGTCACTCTATATGGATAACTCCGATATAATTTATACCCTTGACATATTCCCTAAAAGAAGTATATTGTCAGCAGTGTACATAGTTATCTCTACATGTCCTATTCACATAAATATTGTAACCCGTGATATTTAACACTCCAGGAAAATGGTAAAGCAGGGGTTAAATGAGCCAAATGGTCACACGCACTACTCAGATCTCCAGTAAGGACTTCCTATTAGTTCACCACATTCTGATTTCTAAAAAAAAATCACATTTTGAAGACATATTGATTTCATTGTGTCCATTCACATTTTTTTTTTCAATAGCTGTCAAAATGACCTGCCATTGACCATCAAAATGGACATCCCGTGTTTCCCCGAAAATAGGACACCCCCCGAAAATAAGGCGGGGGGGGGGCATGCCTAAAAATCTTTGCAGCCGACTGAACACTGTGCAATGTGCTCGGTGTGCAAAGGAAATCCGGCTGCTGCCTCTGCTGTTGTGTCCACTGTCCCTGCTGCTGTAGGATGAGTTCTCCCAGCTCATCCCAGAGGCAGAGGCAGCAGCCGGCATACAGAAGAGACAGCAGCCGGCTTTCCTGTGCACACGGAGCACAGAACATGGCATCCAGCCAGCTGCTGTCAGTGAATTGAGGATCGCTAAGCCCCGCCCACGAAAGACCTGCTAAGCTCCGCCCACCACTGCCGGGACAAACAGCAGCACCAGCGCTGCTAGGAAGAAGGGAAAGGTAAGTAGGATACCTTCCTCCCCTCCCCTACACTACCTACAACCGGCAGTCATGCTAACGCTCCGCTAAGGAAGTGCCGGCATGACTGCCGGTTGTAATAAGACGTCCCCCGAAAATCAGACAGGTCCTATATTTAGGGCGACAATTTAATATAAGACACTGTCTTATTTTCAGGGAAACACGGTAGATGGAGCTGTTTGAATGATCCCATTAATATTCATGGATTTTTGTGATGGTTGTTTTAAAAATGGACATTGCTCGGCTGTTATTCACATCTATGTGTATAAGTTCCTTCCATGGACTTGAAAGCACTAACGTTAGGTCTGTGAAAAAAGGCACAGTTGTGTGAATAATAATAATAATAAATGTTATTTATATAGTGCCAACATATTCCGCAGCGCTGTACAATTTGTAGGGTTCAAATACAGACAGAAAGATACATTACAAAGAAAGTCACTTCACACAATGGGACTGAGGGCCCTGCTCGCAAGAGCTTACAATCTATGAGGTAGAGGGGGTGACACAAGAGGTAGCAGGGGCGGCATTGCTTATACAGAGGGTCAGAATTCTGTTATAGAGGTGACTGTCATTACACAAACATAAAACTTTATGAGCCGTCACCAGTCGTGTCCTGTAACATGTGGATGGAGCTTGGACATATAAAGTTGGCCTGAGATGGCATCATATCGTGTGGGGTAATGTGGGAGCGGGGACAGAGGAGGGTTACATTTTGGGGATTCTAATTATAGTATGGAAGGGTTTACATTAGAAATTGTGATAGGCCTGTCTGAAAAGATGTGTCTTTAGTTTGCGTTCGGGAACTGTAGAAATTGGGAGTCAATCTGATTGTCCGGGGTCCGTAGGCTAAAATGGAGCACAGTTTTACCATGTAATGTCACACCATACTGCTAATGGACACCATAAATGGCGCACTACGATAACCACTGCCTGGATGGGAATAACAAGCTTTACCATACACCTTCTTGCCCCTCATTCACACCTTGCACCTGTTAAGCTTCACTTCGATTGTATAAAGTGATGGGTAAGAGGAGCGCAGACTCTTTTTCCACCTTCAAACAATTAATGGACTTTGAAAGATTGTCGCACTTTATTGTAGGACCGATAATTGAATTCATCTTCGGATCGCTCTGAGCTGTAGTAAACTAAATTAAATACCAGATGTTGACTCTCGAGGAGGTGGAATTAGATTAATTAGCGAAGCCTAAAGTGTGGATTAAAGTAGGAGAAGCAGAAAAGCATCTGTCTGTGTAGTATTCATCATATCTGCAACTTTCTTCAGGCTCTTTCTATAAGAATAAATACATATGCAAGCTACAGAAGAGACATCAATATAATGTGTCCAAGGATGTGATATATGGAGAGGGATTAAGGATGGGCCAACCTCTAAGTAGTCGTTTCGGTTCATATTCAGATTGTTCAGCCCAAAGATTTTGTTACGTGTTGAAGTTCTGATAGAACCTGAATTTGAATGATTGCTATTATACATATGTGGTGACCCAGATATGGTGTAGAAAAATAAGAAACAATTCTACTTACATTTCCTCGGCTCTCGCTAGCTCCTCGTCCAGGTTTCTTGTGACGCCTTTCACTGAGGCGATTGGGCCTTAGTGGTCACATGGAAAAGGACCTGGAGAGAGTGAAGGACACTGAATGGAGGCCCAGAAGAGGTGAGGGAAGGTAAGTATTAGAGATGAGCGAGTAGTGTTCGATCGAGTAGGTGTTCGATCGAACACTACGGTATTCGACATACTCGTACTCGATCGAACACTACTCGCTGTTCGAAGTTTAAAGTTCGATGCAGAACCAGTGTTGATTGGCAGAATGCTATACATTCTGCCAATCAACGCTGGTTCCTCTCTTACCTTTAGAAGTCTTCTCCGTGCAGCGTCCCCGCGACGTCTTCCTGCTAGAATTCACTCTGCCTAGGCATCTGGCCTAGGCAGAGCCGACTGCGCATGCGTGGGCATGCCCTCGCATGCACAGTCAGCTCTGCTCAGGCATCGGGCCGGGCAGATCTGACCGCGTATGCGCAGTCGGCTCTGCCTAGGCCCCGATGTCTAGGCAGAGTGAATTCCAGCCGGAAGAAGACGCAGGGAAGCTGCGCTGGGAGAAGACTTCAAGGAGAATCCAGCCCGACCATCACTCGTAGACTTGGTAAGTATAATTTTATCGAATTTTGTGTACCCCTGAAATGAGCATTTCCCCCCATAGACTATAATGGGGTTCAAAATCCGTTCGAATAGTCGAACAGTGTGCGGCTGTTCGAATCGGATTTCGAACCTCGGACATTTTAGTGTTCGCTCATCTCTAGTAAGTATAATTGTTTGATATTTTTTACATCCCCCATGGGCTTCCACCTATTATGCTCTGGGGTCTGAAGAGACTCCAGAGTATAACTTTTGGTTTGCAGGCGATGCACACCCAAAGATTTGGTTTTGGGAAAATCCAAATTTTTGAAATATTCTCATCAAATTCGGTTTATTATGAGCTGATTTACCCATCTCTAATAGGGATGTCAGCTAATAAAATTGCAATGCCATGTAAGAAAACCCAAAACTTACTACATTATGTCTTCTTGGGTTTAGTCATGTCAAAAAAGTTTGGTGGAGTAGAGTCTTTGCCATTGGGTGCAGAGCGCACAATGGGGGGAATTTATCAGTCTATCTACTTCAGTTTTCTGGTGTCAAAGTGTTGCATCATTGGAACGTGACCCTTTCTGCACTTCGCTTACTAATTTTCACAAACAGACAAAATTTACATAGAAAATCTAAACCAGTCCCTGGCTGACGTAGATTTCCATTCTAGTGCACCTGATTTATAAAGAGGCTGTAGTCCTTTAATAATTCAGACGCACCCCGCACCAGTTGGGCATTATATTAAGGATAGCATGGAAAATCCTGCTCTTAGTAAATTCTCCCCACTATACCCAGTGTCAGTTCTTACTAGAACCAGTATGTGATATGTTGGGGACTTACAAGGCTTTGAGACCTGGACGCCACTATGATCGTTGCAGCCCATATAGCCAAAGAACATAACAGACTGAGGGCTATGTGGACTTAATCTAGATACTTTGGAATTAAAAAAAACTCTGGAATAGCCATGCATTTTTTTTTTTACATATTTAATAAAGAGTTTCAATTTTTACCAACGTTCATCTGAGCCTTCCATCCAGATTTAGCTTTCCCTAGAAGGTGATAGAGTAGCAAGAAAAATGAGACAGAGACAGCAAGCACTGAGTGAGTAATTGATGGCTCATATATTATATATGCCCCCAAGATTTGAGCATATGCTTCACAAACAGGGAGGAAACCCCTCTAGTCGAATGTATATGTTAATGCAAAAGAGTGCGCAGAGCTAAAGCTTAGTCTAAGAAAACAATAATCTGCTGCTATCTCAAGGCTTAGCCAAAGAGGTACATCAATATTATTACAATCACTCACCCATATCAGTTCCTGAATTTAAAACAGCCTTCCATATCCTAACTTTTTGTACAAAGAACTTTTAAAGAAGACCCCTGGCTGAAAAACAACTTTCCATGTTTGCACACCCTACCTACTGAATATCACGCTCTGCGTTTCTTGTAAGAATACTGTACTTCTTACTGTTCAGCTTTTTTGCCTCTGAAAGACTGTATCTTGATTTTTAAATTTCCTCTGCTTTCTCATTTTTTGTGCTTTGCAATAAATCCCATCATGTCCCGACACACAGTATCATATGGTGAGCTAGAGCTAGGACCATCTCTGCCTGCTGTATGTACTCGGTGATTATCAACTGGTTGTAGACATTTCACTCTATTGCAACTGGGGCAATAGAATAGTCGTCACTAGAGATGAGTGAGTACTCGGCTGATCCGAACAGTACTCGCTCATCTCTAGTCGTCACCATATTTACTAGGATTGCTGCTCCCTGGTGCGTGTTCTTGGGGTCACAATCTGTTACCCTGACAGGAGCCTATTGTCATTCATTACTGAGCTTCTACTACTGCCATAGGCACTGTGTAATAAAGTAAATAGCTTTTATAATATACTGCAATACATTAATATTGTAGTATATTGTATCAATTATCAGATCCCAAAATTCATGTTTAATAACAAAAGTGAGAAAAAAAATACAAATGACAAAATAAACATAAACTCAATAGGTATCATGTATCCAAAAGTGGCAAAACTATAAAAGCATTAAAAAAGGATCCCATATATATACAGTCCTATGAAAAAGTTTGGGCACCCCTATTAATCTTAATCATTTTTAGTTCTAAATATTTTGGTATTTGCAACAGCCATTTCAGGTTGATATATCTAATAACTGATGGACACAGTAATATTTCAGGATTGAAATGAGGTTTATTGTACTAACAGAAAATGTTCAATATGCATTAAACCAAAATTTGACCGGTGCAAAAGTATGGGCACCTCAACAGAAAAGTGACATTAATATTTAGTAGATCCTCCTTTTGCAAAGATAACAGCCTCTAGTCGCTTCCTGTAGCTTTTAATCAGTTCCTGGATCCTGGATAAAGGTATTTTGGACAAACAATTCAAGTTCAGTTAAGTTAGATGGTCGCCGAGCATGGACAGCCCGCTTCAAATCATCCCACAGATGTTCAATGATATTCAGGTCTGGGGACTGGGATGGCCATTCCAGAACATTGTAATTGTTCCTCTGCATGAATGCCTGAGGATTTGGAGCGGTGTTTTGGATCATTGTCTTGCTGAAATATCCATCCCCGGCGTAACTTCAACTTCGTCACTGATTCTTGAACATTATTCTCAAGAATCTGCTGATACTGAGTGGAATCCATGCGGCCCTCAACTTTAACAAGATTCCCGATGCCGGCATTGGCCACACAGCCCCAAAGCATGATGGAACCTCCACCAAATTTTACAGTGGGTAGCATGTGTTTTTCTTGGAATGCTGTTTCTTTTTGGACGCCATGCATAACGCCTTTTTTTTTATAACCAAACAACTCAATTTTTGTTTCCAAAATGAAGCTGCCTTGTCCAAATGTGCTTTTTCATACCTCAGGCAACTCTATTTGTGGCGTACGTGCAGAAACGGCTTCTTTCTCATCACTCTCCCATACAGCTTCTATTTGTGCAAAGTGCGCTGTATTGTTGACCGATGCACAGTGACACCATCTGCAGCAAGATGATGCTGCAGCTCTTTGGAGGTGGTCTGTGGATTGTCCTTGACTGTTCTCACCATTCTTCTTCTCTGCCTTTCTGATATTTTTCTTGGCCTGCCACTTCTGGGCTTAACAAGAACTGTCCCTGTGGTCTTCCATTTCCTTACTATGTTCCTCACAGTGGAAACTGACAGGTTAAATCTCTGAGACAACTTTTTGTATCCTTCCCCTGAACAACTATGTTGAACAATCTTTGTTTTTAGATCATTTGAGAGTTGTTTTGAGTAGCCCATGATGCCACTCTTCAGAGGAGATTCAAATAGGAGATCAACTTGCAATTGGCCACCTTAAATACCTTTTCTTATGATTGGATACATCTGGCTATGAAGTTCAAAGCTCACTGAGGTTACAAAACCAATTTTGTGCTTCAGTAAGTCAGTAAAAAGTAGTTAGGGGAATTCAAATCAATAAAATGATAAGGGTGCCCATACTCTTGCACCGGTCAAATTTTGGTTTAATGCATATTGCACATTTTCTGTTAGTACAATAAACCTCATTTCAATCCTGAAATATTACTGTGTCCATCAGTTATTAGATATATCAAACTGAAATGGCTGTTGCAAACACCAAAATATTTAGAACTAAAAATGATTAAGATTAATAGGGGTGCCCAAACTTTTTCATAGGACTGTAGTATATACCATGTATATAGTGAGCATTATGGTTGAAAAAACCCAAAATGACGAATCGCTATTTGTTCACCATATCATCTCCCGAAAATAATGAAATAAGAAGTGATTCAAATATCAGATATGAATAAAAGCTACAACTTTTGCTGGGAAAAAGATGCCTAGGACGAGGTTCTCATCTGCCCCGAGATCTCCATCGTTTGGGTCCACCAGAGCAATGGTTACCTGTGGACATTGGCGGACCCCATTCACTATAGTTCGGGTGTCTGCCATTTTTTTTTTGGCTTCTCAGTACATGATAGGGAATATGAAATGGTACCATTATGAAGTGCAGGTTGTCCCACTAAAAGTCTCATACGACTGGATTTTTTTCCCCCTACCTGTCAATAAGATTTTGTAATCTCATTTACATTTTGTGATATTTTGCAAATATTCAGGTGCAAAATCTCTACCAAGACTGAACATGTTCTGAGACTTACATGTTTCCCGTTCTTTTAATAAAATTATATTAGGGAATTGCAGTTTTCCTCTTCAGATTTTGATGTTCCCATAAGTATAATTGACATGCTGCGATTTCCAAAAATCACATCATTTCGCTACACATATTTTTTTTTCTGCAATGTATAAAGGGGATTTGTTTTGCAGGGACTATAAAACGCCTCGTGGGGCTCCGGCCTAAGGGCTCGTTCACATCTGCGCCCGGGAGTCTGTTTTGCAGGTTTCCGTTTCCTGCACAAAACAGAGCAGGAGACGGAAAGCTGCAGGACTCTTTCATACCCATTCATTTGAATGGGTTTGAAAGGTGTCTGGCCGTGAGCGCCAATGAGCGTTTTATGCTCTCCGCGGCAAATCGTTTTTTTTTAAACGGACACAGAGTTGGACATGCAGTACTCTGTGTCCGGCTTTAAAAAAAACGGTTTCGCGGCGGAGAGCATAAAACGCTCACCGGCACTCACAGCCGGACTCGGCGTGACAGGTTTCCGTTTTCTGCATGCATAAGATGGATACCTGAGAATGGAGACCTGACACTGGTGTGAACACAGCGTTAGGATGATTTCAGACACAACTTTTCCTTGGAAAAAGCCAAATTTTTGTGTCTGTTTTTTGAGTCTGATCAAGGAGTAGACTCAACAGGGAATAGAAAGAAAGGATATCTACACAAAGACTAGGAGTGATTCCAACCTGACAGTGATAAATAGTTTTGGGATAGTATATTTTGCATCCAACAGATGGCAGTAGCACCTTCTTTTTCTTTAGTCGGAAAAGCTCAGAAAAGTTTTCCTGATATTGCTTCATATGTTCTATTGTATGAATTATATATGTGGTACATTGTACATTATTATACCCTTATTATATACATTATGAGGAAACAACTCCATCTTTTGTTACCATGTTACATGAACGTACAGCACTGGCAACTCATGTTTAGCACCCAGTGCCCATATTTATGGTGCTGTTGAATTTGGAGAATTCTCTGATCCTGGATATTTAACCCTTTTGTAGCACTACAAGGACGGGAATTCTCTTAAGTAACTGATAATCAGAGATCGCCAGACTTGAGAATTTTAAAGGACATCCCTGGCATGTGGAATACTTACACTACACTGTCTGCCAATAAGTGTTTGGGCACCCAGTAAAGTTCTGCAGAGGTGGACTTGTGGTCTGGGGGTGCTTCTCCTGGTATGGACCCTTATTCCCAGTACATGGTAAACTCAACGCTGACGCCTATTGCACTATTTTAGATAAGTGTGTTTCCTACATTATGGTGGTTCTATGGGTCGGACCAATGTTACTTCCAGGATGACAACGCCAGCTGTCATGTAGTGAGGTCTACCATGGCTTGGTACAGTGACAATTAGGTTAACCGACTGTACTGGTCTGCCCAGATCCCAGACTTGAACCCTATTGAGCACTTCTGGGATGAATTGGATCGCCAAACTAAGGGGTGCAGCAGCCAGCCAAAATTGGTGAAAGAACCTACCAAGCCGAATGGAATAAAATACCACTAGCCGTCATACAAGGACTTGTGGAAAGCATGCCCCGGAGGGTGGAGGCTGCAATTGGACCACAAGTGTCCAAATACTTATTGGTAGACAGTGTATAGGAACACTTGTGAAAATTTTGAAAGGAGCTTCCAAGACAATGGGACATGAGCACAGCAATGTTCTAGCCATGTTACTTTTATGTCATTTTTGTTATTTTATGACATATTTTCATTAAAAGTTATATTTTATCGGAGAGCTGCCGGACATCTTTTCTACATGTTTATTTACATATTTGACACTGTCGGAATAGAGTGTTCGTGCCGTGCACCCCGGACTAATAGTTACAATGTCATTTTTGTTATTTTATGACATATTTTCATTAAAAGTTATATTTTATCGGAGAGCTGCCGGACATCTTTTCTACATGTTACTTTTATGCTGACGTTAGATATGAAATGACATCTTAGCGGATGTGGGAGCATTCCACTGGATGGCAGAAATTTAACCATTCTTCCAGAACTCATGACGGTCGCCCCCCTTTTTGGACTCTCCCAGACACATGGGAAAGTTGACAATACTATGTGACCCCAAACTTATAGACAACCCCCCCTGATCATGGGGTTCAGCTACTTCAGCTATATCCATTGCAAACATTTTTAAAGTCACTGTAATTCATAATGCTCCAAGGCACTATAGCCCATCAGTGTAAAACTGGTAAGCAATATAATAGATCCAAGAGGTGACCACCAATGGTAGACCTGTTGGTTTCTTTCCACCCCCGACTACCGAGACAACCCACATGCCATGTCTCAGCAATTTATTTTTTTATTTTTAGCTTTTATTCAACACATTATATGATGATTTATTTAGAAATATTAAAATACGTTCATAATCTTTCTGGATAGTTTTTCATATATTAGTTTTTTTGTTCTGGTTTTATTGAATATTTCATACATGGGATGTTCTGTTTTCATGAACTGCCTCACATTTTCCATTACATTTATATGGCTAGAGTTATATTAATGTGTAAGTATGTGATAGAAATCTAAACCCATATGGTCTATATCAGGGGAAATGCAGAATCTTTTTGAAACGTGATTTCAAAGTAGTCGAGCTAACTATTGTGGAATTCTGTAAACTAGCCATAAAACTAATTCCTAGGCCTGGGGTGTGTTGTTTAGTACGTCAGACCACACAACAGTTATAGACTGTAGGATACTTATGATCTGCGGAGTCAATAAAAACCAAACTCCACTCAAAACCTGACGTTAGACGGGTGACTACAGTTAACCCCAGCGTTCCACTTTCTCACACTCAAGACAGGTAGATTTTCTTGGCAGGATCCTTACATGTAACCATTTTGCTGCCATGAGTTTTCAGATATTTTGCCCCTCTGGTAGCCAGGCCAATTTTCACAGTTTTGAGACAAATAAATCCCAATTTGCCTGCAACATTGTCAAAATGCCACTTACGATCATGACACCTTCATGCAATTTTGATGTAAAGCAGAAGTAAAAATAAGAGTTCAACATGTTCTAAGTTCATTCATATCACTAAGGCCTACACCCGCATGCATGTGTCTTCATTAGGGTTGAACCAATCTTGAGATTTCTGGATCGATTTTAAAATCCGATTTCCGATCATTTTCCAGCCGATCCCAATTGCGATTGTGAAATTTGCTTGATTTCCAATCGGAATCCGATCTTTTCTGATCCCGATTGCTCAATGCTTCTCTATGGGAAAAGTCACTTTTAGGGTTGAGCTAATCTTGAGATTTCAAAATCCGATTTCCGATCATTTTCCAGCCGATCTTGATCCCGATCGTGAAATTTGCTCAATCGCTGATCAGGATCCGATCTTTTCTGAACCCGATAGCTCAACCCTAGTCTTCATAAAATCACCAGAACTAGAAGGAACAAAAATCTACTTTGAAGCTGGAAATGTTCAAAAAGTATCATCTTATAAAACGTAGGGATTACACACCATGAATAGCAAGTGAACCCCTAAACCCTTTATATTTCTTGAGTAGACAACTTGAAGATTACAAGTGTCTCAGTAGGTTATCAATAGCCGCATTCACCTTCATGTAACTTTGTGACAAACAAGTAATACTCGGCATAACCCCTTTAATAATATTTTTTCAGGTGTAGTTCGTTGTAGAATCTCTCGTATGTTGAGTTTATTTCTGTGTGTGATCATTCCACAAGTTTATGATTTCTTTCTTCTTTTATGACTCCTCTGTATGGATTTTGTTATAAAACAAGCTATTCTGTTTTTAGTATCATGTCAAAGCAAATCGAGGATGAAGAACTGAAGACAAATGGACTGTTATGGTGGTGCAAGGTGAGGTAATAAGGGTCTCCATGGTCTGCTTTGTGGAAACTCTGTAGTTGGTAAATTGTCTTTCGGGTAATTATTGGGCAATTGTGGCTCTTTCAGGAACTTTCAGAAAGTAAATATGAACCAAATAGAATATGAGAAACACAACATAAACAGTTCTAGAAGGCCCTTACTCCTGCATAAGACATGAAAGATCCTCCATAAACCTGGGATCTCTGATCCCCAATGCAATGTACTGTGTGTTGAAGGGAGGCCGCAGTCAGGGGGCCATTGCTAAACCTCCTACCTGTCATGGCAACCCCTCAGACCCCACAATCTTATTGAAGGGGATCTGAGGTCTGACGAGGGGCAATCTTGCCCCCAGATCCACTGGTTCCATGATCACTACTGATCATGGCATCCAAGCAGGGGTGAACCTAGCCTTTTTGCCGCCTGAGGTGGACGACAGAAAGCCGCCCCCCTCCCCAATCCCCCCCCCCCTCCAGCAAAAAGGCTAGGTTCATCCTTGACTCTACACAGCATATAGTCCACAAATTGTTTCAACTTTTGGACCCCACGCTGTGTAGTGATTAACCCCCTCCCCCCCACCGGTCTCCGCTTACCTGCAGCTCCCTGTTCTTCTTGGTCCGGTCTTCAGAGCGCCCCCCGCGTAGGACGCAGGCACACGTCGGGTGTGGGCCTGATTACGTGGCCACGTCACCCGGAATGTGGGAAGGAGGGGGAGGAGGGGGCGGAACGGAGGAGGCGGGGCGGGCGACATTAGCAGGCAGAGAGCAGGCAGGGAGAGGACCTGCTCTCTGCGAAGCGTGAAAGGCGGCCGCTGGAGCAGCACTGCGTCCACAGGGCTGCCCCAATCCACCGAAACGGTGACGCTAAGCCAGTCCAGGACAGCTTGTCCTGGACTGGCTTAGGTCAGTAAAAATTCCGCCCCCCCCCCCCGAAGCCCCGGCATAGTGCCGCCTGAAGTGGTCGCTTCAGGTCGCCTCATGAGAGGTGCGACGCTGCATCCAAGGGTTTAATCCACTGGAGTCAGTGTATCTTCAGACTCTGGTGGCTATTCCTAGGCTTCGACTTATAGAATAGCATGGCACAGAGCAGGAAGGGGTTAAAAAATTAATTTGGTACAAAATTTCAGACCTATAAACATCATTTTGTTTGAAGGTGGATATTTCCTTTACAGACACGATTGGCTCACGTTGTGTGCATTTTGGCATCAGATTTCAGATAACAATTTACAGCACACCCATATTCCAACAATCCTCGCTGGGTGTGTTCTATGGAACCACAATGATTGTGCCTGTATAGTGTTACGTGTATTTGTCCTGTCTACATGCATATATGTTTGTAATTTATCAAAATGTGTGTATATTAAAATGTCCTCACTTCATAGAAAGCCTGATGCGGCGTTCCGTGCTGTGCCAATGTACGTGTCCTGTACTGCAGCGTGTGCATTCTGGCTCCACCAGGGATAGTTCACAGCCAGCCATGATTCTTCCTTGGCTTAGGACGGGCTCGGCGGTCCCTGCGGACTGTGTCAGCTCCTTATCACAAAGAAATACCTTCAGTACAATTTATGGATCAGATTTAGCTCTTACAGCTGCAAGTTATTTCTTCTTCATTTAGCTCACAACATGAAAGTTAATGTTTACTGAGCTATTTATTTCTTCTTCCCTAAATTACTGTTCTTCATTTGTCTGTATTACATTGGGGGTAATTTTCATGTCATTGTCATTTTCTGACTTCATTATTACAAGATGCGCACCTGGCCTGAGCTGACAATATACAGACGTGTTCCTCGGGGTATCATTTCTAACCATCATCAAGCCATCATGAGCAAATGATCATATCTATCTATATGTCTATCCATCTATCTATCTATCTATCTATCTATCTATCTATCTATCTCCTATATCTATCTATCTATCTATCTATCTATCTATCTATCTATCTATCTATCTATTATCTATCTATCTATCTATCTATCTATCTATCTATCTATCTCCTATCTATCTATCTATCTATCTATCATCTATCTATCTATCTATCTGTCTATCTCCTATCTATCTATCTATCTATCTATCTATCTTCTATCTATCTATCTATCTATCTATCTATCTATCTCCTATCTATCTATCTATCTATCTATCTATCTATCTCCTATCTATCTATCTATCTATCTATCTATCTATCTCCTATCTATCTATCTATCTATCTATCTATCTATCTATCTCCTATCTATCTATCTATCTATCTATCTATCTATCTATCTATCTATCTATCTAAACAAAATAAAGTCCAGAGCATTACCATGTGGTTTTATTAACTCCTCCCCGCCAGATAAATTTTTCGATTTTTTTGTTGGCTCCCTGCCTTCCAAACCCATAACTTTTTTATTTTTCATTTTCAACAGCCAAATGAGGGTTTAAAGTGTACAGGACAAATTGTTCTCCATAACAGTACTATTTATAATTATGTACAAAGTACTAGGAAACTGGAAAAAAAAAAAATCAGAATGGGGTGGAATTGTAGAAAAACTGCATTTGTGCAACTTTCTTAATGACTCTGAAGCCAAAATGACATATCACATGTATTCTATGTTTCGGTATGATGCCAGGGTACCACATTTATATAGTTTTTAGAGATGAGCGAGTACTGTTCAGATCAGCCGATCCGAACAGCACGCACGCATTGAAATGAATGGACGTAGCCGGCACGCGGAGGGTTAAGCGGCCGGCCGGCGTCAAAGCGGAAGTACCAGGTGCTTCCATTCATTTCAATGCATGTGTGCTGTTCGGATCGGCTGATCCAAACAGTATTCGCTCATCTCTAATAGTTTTATTTACATTTTAACCCCTTAACGAAAATGTAACACTTTGCAAAAAACATTTTTTCTAAAAGTTGCCATATTCTGACAATATCTATCTATCTATCTATCTATCTATCTATCTATCTATCTATCTATCTATCTACTGGAAACAAGAAATTATGTATACTTTGTGGTGTGTGATACAAATACCTGCCCACAGTACACACATTGTCCACAGGTATATCAGTTGTAAGACGGCCATCACTACTGATTTTGGCTGGCTGTGTAGGACGGACGTTCGTACTCCTATGTATGAATGGTTGTCAGCTGAATTTTCACAACTTGCCACTTCAGCAGGCTCAAATCTGATGTGTATTCCCAGCTTACGATCATTGCTGATGTCTTTCCTCCTTGGCATTATTAACACCTGCTTAAATATTTCAGATCAGCAAATTGCGTGAGTGTCTGGGGTGGTTGCACTTACCAATGATCAGTTAATTAAGGGCATTTGATTAGTAGCATTTGGCTTCTACTTTCCCATCTTAATTCCTATGGATTTTATAAAAAAATTTTTATTATATCCTGATACATAAAAACATAGAATTCAAAGAGGTTGTAATTTGTTTTTCTCACCTCTATCTACAGTTATAGTATTAGAGTTATAATATTCATTCCCTATAGAATAGAGGATGCATATATGATTGCGGGGGTCTGACCACAGAGTATGGGGGGGGGGGTTACTCCCATTGTGAATTCAACCAGCCTTCTCCAGCAATCCCATTGAAGTGAATGGAAGCATGCATTCGTCCTGTCCACCCATTTGACATGCCTACGTTCAGCCTGTAAAACAACCCCTTCATCACGATTGCTGGGGTTTGTATTGGTCAGACCCCCACAAAATCAGATATTTTTCCTCTATCCTACAGATAGAGACTAAATATTCATTGTGGCAAAGCCTCTTTACGCAACGTCAAAGAATGCTTTGCAAAAATTTACGTAAATTCATCATCCTTTGAGATTTTGTTCATGGGACAATGCAGCAAAAAACAGGATAGTTGAAAGATATGAGAATGTATTCATACTAGTCCCTATATCCTGTGGCCAGAGGGACCAACTATCACATTTGCTTATCTTTGGCAGAGGACACATTTTGTACTAGTGTTTTTGGATGACTGTGGACACTCACGTAAGACAAGGAGAACAGACTCCATGCAGAGGTTGCCCCTGGCCGGGCTAGCATGTATCTACTACGGATACATAGAAACAGATCGCTCGGATTGTTCACGTAATCAGATTTTTATGGCTTGTTTGACTAAACAACCTGGCAATTTTGTGTAATTGGTTCAGCAGAGACTAATTATATTGCAGAACGCCGGTGTGCAGGTAAGGGGTTAATTGCTGGTTGGAAATGTTAAGTGTCCGGTAATTTGGTTTCTCATGCAGACGTACTGCAGGGGGCACAATCGGAAATTCTTATAATAAAAAGGCCTGTAACCCCCTCACCCTTGATGCGTCCCTGCATTACTCTTTATTGGACACTTAGGATGCGTACATAAACTATGGTGCGAGTTTAGCAATTACATCTAGTATCGCAATATCCCAGAGGTCAAAGGAAGGTGAGGCGCAAAATCAGTGGCAAAATCCGCCTTTGTGTTTCAGTTCTCCAAAAGGAATCACCAACTTTTTATGTATCTATCTAGTATAACCAGATTGTGACATTTATCACTTTTTCTTATTCATTTCTTATTCAGTCATTCTATTTTCTCTATAGGAATAAGGGGGCGGCCATCTTGCCTGTACTCCTCCTCTGCCCTAACGGTACTTAGTGATATGCCTTACAGTATTGTCATGGCCATAAGCAGCCATAGTCTGGGGACGACTCATTGAGGTCTATGTGAGAGGCTTGTAGGCATGCTTTGTGCTTGGACTGTGAGTCTATAAGTTATGACATCATCTGTTGTCAGAAGGGGATGCAATGATGGGTTAATGGTGTTATCTATAGAGGTGTGATCTTCTATTGTGATCCATCTGCTTTGTTTGTGATGTAAATAAGGTGACTGTTGCAAGTGGCAGTCTATTATTAGGCTTAGTGGCCAGGGTGAAAATTGAAGGATCTAGTATTTTTTTTTTTTTTTTTTATACAAATGAAAAATAAAATCTAAAAAAATATGTTTCACACAAAAACTTTGCTATTTTTGGCGACACATTAACTTGATGTTTCTTGTCTGGGAATGGAGGCAAAGCCTGAAATTTGGTACTGATCTTGTCCAACTGTTTCGCTGTAGGTGATGGACTCAGTACACTTTATTTATGTCAGTTCTGTCAACCTATACAGAGACATAGATAATAGAGATGAGCGAGTAGTACTCGATCGAGTAGGTATTCGATGGAATACTACGGTATTCGAAATACTCGTACTCGATCGAGTACCACTCGCTAATCGAATGGAAAAGTTTGATGCAGAACCAGCATTGATTGGCCGAATGCTATACAGTCGGCCAATCAATGCTGGTTCTTCTCCTACCTTTAGAAGTCTTCTCTGTGCAGCTTCCCCGCGGTGTCTTCTGGCTCTAAATTCACTCTGCCAGGCATCGGGCCTGGGATGAGCCGACTGCGCATGTCTGCTTGTAGTGCGGGCATGCGCAGTCGGCTCTGCCCAGGCCCGATGCCTGGCAGAGTGAATGAAGAGCTGTAAGATGCCGCGGGGACGCTGCAAGGAGAAGACTTCTCGGAGGATCCAGCCCGACCCTCACTCGTGGACTTGGTAAGTATAATTTGATGGAACGTTGCCTACCCCTGAAACGAGCATTTCCCCCCCCCCATAGACAATAATAGGGTTCGATATTCGATTCGAGTAGTCGAACATTGAGGGGCTACTCGAAACGAATATCGAACCTCGAACATTTTAGTGTTCACTCATCTCTAATAGATAAGGAGGAAACATCTCTGCATAGCCAGGCAGATAATTCATCATAGACAGTAGTGATATTCTCTTTCGCCACACATGGCCCCTCCACTTGGTGTTTTTTAGGCCTAGAACACCCCTGTTGTCATAGAATACATTGAATGCATAAACCCGGACAGTAAGACAATATAGGATGACAATACCCAAACTACATTACTAAATACAATATACATTGTGCACCACAGATCTGCTGAACAAACCAGCGATAAAAAATGCAGAAAATGAAAATTGTAATTGGAAAAATGTGTAATTAAAATGCTGATGGAAGAAATGTGGCCAGAAAAGATGAATCCCAGATATACAATAAATATCTCCCTGTAAGTGCTGTAATAAAGCCTACGTAGGAAATTACTGCAATCTAAGAGAATAATAAGTATCAGCCAAAGCTAATGATATAACACATTGTGTAAAAGATGGCGAAGTCCCGGAACGCAAGTAATGTCATTGTATTAGACATTACCGGATACTAAGAATCCCAACATCTTTATTGTTACATATAAAAGTCCATTTTGCATGACACATAAAATATATTATTGTTATTGCCTCTTACGTTGGGCTCACACTGGCCTTTCTGTTGCTCAGGTCCGTAGAGGGACCCGAACAGCCGAGATTCCGACCACAAAAACAGCGGTTACATAGGGAGCCCAGGCTGACCCCATTGACTATAATGGGGTCCATCAAGTGTCCATCGTTTTTACAGTGACACCAGAAGAGGAAAGGCTCCGCCATACAGGACTTTTCCTCTGCCGATTTCTGGTGGACCCTGCATTGGCATCTCCAAGAGAGACTCCGGCACAGATGGGCAATGTTCCCTCTAAGCCCTGGAATCTGCTGAGCGGAACAGCTAGTGAGCTGGGCAAGGCTCCTTCAATGATGGGCGACCTGATGGCCAAACAGTACCACCAGTAGTAAACAAGAAAACGCTAATCTAGTGTATAGATCATATAATGATCCTTCCTTAGTCACCCCCTCCCCCACACACAGATTGGTGCTGAGGAAAGTGCTCAGGAGGACAGACAGCAATATGGCGGGTGCCATATTAAACAACCATTGGTTGCTGCCTGGCTTCCTGAGTGCATATCTCCCAACTTTTGAAAAGTTGAAAGAGGGACAAAATGTGTGGCGCACGCAGCGCGCCTCGGCAAATTTATCTCCGCCTTCTTTTATGTTGAATCCGCCCATTCTCATTCATTTTTCACATGCTCTCACACAGTATAATCCTCCTACAGTCACCCGTAAATTATATGTCCCCCCTCCATCTCTGCCCCCAGATTCATATCCCCATCTCTGCCCCCCAGATTCATGTCCCCCCCATCTCTGCCCCCAGATTCATGTCCCCACATCTCTGTCCCCAGTGTCATGCCGTCCCCTCCTTCATCTGCCCCCAGTTTCACGTTCAAACTCAGTGTACACATTAAACTTACCTTCTCCTCGCTCCCCTGCTGCTCTCTTTAGTCGTGCCTGTATTCAACTCAGATCTGTGTCCGGAGGACGCAGATCTGAGTTGAGAGCGCGGGCATTAATTCTGGCTGATCGGAGCGGCTGCAATAGGTGAGCGGCCGCACACGTGCGCACGCTATTGGGAACAGATGGGTCCTTCAGCAGAATACATGGCATATACAGCAGCCTATACAACAGCCTGCACTACTTAGGCATCCACCATTTGCACAGGGTGTGCTGTCCATGGTTAATTTTTCACAAAAACAGATCAACTTTTTTGTTTGTCTCATTTTATATATTTCGTAGGGTTCTGGGTCATCCATTTTTTTAACTGACCCATTGGCTTTCATTGATGTTACCTTATTGGCCTTTCTTAAAAAATGGGTACGTCTGGCTATCTCAAGTATATGACATGCTTGGGAAGAAGTATTTATAAGGATTTCACCACCACCAAGGGTGACCTGAACTACTCGACAACTCATTTCCCATTTCCTTCCACCATCTTTATTGGGACACGACTACATGGAATCTCTATGGAGAGACAGAAGGAAGTTGAGTTCTTTTACATAACTACTTTTCTTGTTTGTGTACAAGGAGGAGAAAAGGTTTTCTGTAAGGATTGTGGAAGACAGCTTAAGGGATGTAGACAATAGACAACGGCCAGACAAATATTTTTGCAATTTGTGTTCAGCGCATTTATTCTGGAGCAATGATGATTTCTTCTGCTTGTAGTAAATGAAATCCCACTAGAACACATGGGCACTTTCATTATTCTGTCTGCTGCTCTTCTTATAAACTCCGCAACCTCGGAAAGAGAATTATGTTTTATTGTTTGTCTCAAGATAATTCTGCCAAAAACAAGGCTTCATCGTGTTACTTAAAGGACGGGAGATGCTGTACTGAGTTAACCTCGAGTCTCAGGGAAAATGAATGGTAAGTTAATGAAGTTACTATTATATAGCAGTACAGTCTATCTATGCAGAGGACAGATCTGTTATCTACAGCCTTATATACACTAGTGTATACTGTTTTCTATAGTCTTGTCACCAGACAGACCCCTTTGTGTCATTTACTGACTGGCAGATATACATTGACTGAGTAAAGAAGGGAATGATGCTTTGGTCACACATGTGCAGTACTACTCGATTTACACAGGGGACTCTTGTGTTTCTTGGGAGTCCCGGCTTATTCACTACCCTGTGCAAATGGAGAAATATTGCTAGTGGGAAACCCACTTAAAGAAGACCTTTCACCAGCTCCACCAATTCAGGTTCTTAGCACCTGTTAATAGTCACTACTCCATTGATTCCAGCACAGTTGGAATTTTCTCTCTAGTCCCCACCTTTCCTGAGCAACAAGCGCAGGTAGTTTTGATATCTGATGTGCCATTTAAAGGGATTCTACCATTAAAACCTCTTTTTTTGTGGATAAGACGTCGGAATAGCCTTTGGAAAGGCTATTTGTCTCTTACGTTTAGATGTGATCTCCGCCGCGCCGTTCCTTAGAAAAACCGTTTTTTACTGGCAGCGATGGGGGCGGATCCCAGTGCTGAAAATGCAATGGGGGCGTCCCCACTGCTGCTCGAGAACAAGATCCTGCGGCTCCTCTATCTTTGGCTGGATCCTCTCCTTCTCTGTCGTCTTCCTCCTGTGTCACCTCCGACACCTGCGCAGTTGGCTCAGCCAATGAGACACTAGTAGAGCCAACTGTGCATGCCGGCCGGCGGCCATTTTTGGGAGGCCACTCTTGCTCTTGTCGTTCAATGCAGGAGCGGCCTCCCAAAAATGGCCGCCGGCTGGCATTCGCACTCGGCTCTGCTGGTGTCTCACTGGAGGCGTTGGAGGTGACGCAGGAGGAAGATGACAGAGAAGGGGAGGATCCAGCTGAAGATAGAGGCGTTGCAGAATCGTGTTCTCGAGCAGCCCGCACCCATTGCTGTGAGAGGATTAATTTGCATATCGGTAAAAATCGGTATTTCTAAGGAACAGCGCGGCGGAGATCACATCTAAAGGTAAGAGACGAATAGCCTTTCTAAAGACTATTCCTACATCTTATCCACAAAAAAAGAGGTTTTAATGGTAGAATCCGTTTAAGCTCTGTAATATCAGAAGGGGCAGTGTCAGGCAAGGGGTGTGATTCAGAGCTCCAATCAGAGGCAGCCAGTGTCAGACCTCAGAATCACACCCCTGACAGCATTGATTGTTTGAGAACAGTGGGGGCTAGAGAAAAAATTCTAACAGTTCTTGAGTCAGTGGAGCAGCTATCAATTGGTATAAGGAGCCGGACTTGTTGGAGGTGATGAAAGGTTCTCTTTTGGAAAATTTCTATCCAAATCGGGTTTTTCCCTACGGTAACTAATCCTGGTTCTGTTTTCAGCAGAAATATCTACCCAGAACATTCCTTTAATTCATACCGATGTAAGGAAATATAGAGGCGGATAATTTAGAAGGCAATAAATATTATATTAAACCTTCTCTGAGAACATCTACTAAGGAATGGAGCACCATTTTAGCATATTGGAGCACTTAAAGAAGAACAGGAGCAACATGTCTTGTTAAGGGAGTATTTTCCCTTTAATTAAAAAGGTGGCTGGAAATTTAAGGAGGACCAGGCATGAAAACCAAATAACATACATCATGTGATAGGAGCCGTCACCCTGAGCATTCTGGTTCTTTGTTTATCTAAATCCGTTCACGGACCCAAGAAAATTGTTAACATTGACAAAAATCAATTAAGCAGATGCTAACAACATTGAAATTCGGAAAGTATTATTCTCATCAACTTTATCACTGGAAAACATCTACTCCGAGACGCGGCTGCGGCGTGTAGGACTATACAGCTTTGTTACCTACTCCAAGCCTTTAGTGTGATTGCTATGTAATGTCTTGTAATGGATTTATTACTTCAAAAACAATAGAAAAAATGTTTTAACTAGAGATGAGCGAATACTATTCGAAACGGCAGTTTCGAATCGCACGCTCCCATAGGAATGAATGGGAGCAGCCGGCGTGCAGGAGGTTAAGCACTCGTATTGTGAAATTGCAAATTATTGCTCAAAGATACCTTCTCCCCATGGTGGTCCTACTATAGTTATGAAGCCCCTGCCATATTCATGACTTGAGTGGTGAAAAACAATGCCAGGCTTCATTATACAATGTATTTAGCCTACCCCAGATTACATGAACAAAGCGAACACCCTTTAAAATCACCAGAGTTCAGCTTACAAGATCAAAAAGAATAAAAAATGGGCATGTTGCTTTACCGTTTGCTACAACTGCCCTTAAGGTCTGCACGGGATTGTAATCAGTCAGATTTTCAAGATCTTAAAAAGGGGGGGAAGCCCATTCCAACCTCAGGTCCAGTGATACAAATTTACAGAATTATAGCTCAGGGCTCGTTCACATCAGCGTTCATCTGTCCTTATTGCAGGTTTCCGTTTCCTGCATAAAACAGATGCAGGAGACGGAAGCCTGCAGGAGACTTTCTCACCCATTCATTTGAATGGGTGAGAAAGCTGTCCGGCCGTGAGCGGCAGTGAGCGTTTTGCGCTCTCCACCGCGAAACCGGGTTTTATAATCCGGACACAGAGTCGGACATTCGGTTTCGCGGCGGAGAGCCTAAAACGCTCACCACCGCTCACAGCCAGACCCGGTCTATGGTTTCCGTCTTCTGCCATGCAGAAGACGGAAACCATAGAACGGAGACATGAACGCAGGTGTGAACCCAGCGTCAACATGATGTTGTAAGTTTGCGTTACTTGACCCAGGACAGAATTTCTGACACAGTGTTATGTTTTGTTTTTTGTTTCTGTATATATATATATATATATATATATATATATATATATATATATATATATATATCAGCCTGTGACACTGCAGAGGTGTTAGTGAGCACAAGTTGTATGATAGCAGCCTTCAGCTTTTCTGCATTGTTGGGTCTGGGGTCTCTCATCTTCCTCTTGACAATACCCCATAGATTCTCTATGAGGTTAAAGTTGGGCAAGTTTACTGACTAAATCCGCATCATGATAGTAGGCTTATTGTTAGAGATCCTGCAACATACTCGTCCCCAACACTTATTAACTGAGTCATGCATGATGTTAAGGAGGCTGCCCTCTAGAGGGCAGCATACAGAGTGCACTGTTCTCCTAATTACATCCTGGAGAATAGATTTGCATATTTTTTACCCAGAATCCCTAGCGGAGCAGGAATGACTTGTAAGTCTCCGTACTGCCTATGTAGGCACACACTCTCCCTAATGTGTATAATTATCCCCTGACCCCAATCAAGCACGGTGATACTGTGGTTATTAAACCAGGTCTTGGTACTTTTGGCAGTGTGGACAGGGGCCAAGTCCTGTTGGAAAATGAATATTCCTTTTCCAAAAATCTTGTCGGTAGAGGGAAGCATGAAGTGCTCTAGAATCTCCTGGTAGACGGCTGCGCTGACTTTGGTCTTGATAAAACACAGTGGACCTACACCAGCAGATGACATGGCTCCCCAAACCATCACCAATGGTGGAAACTTCACACTAGACCTCCAGCAGCTTGGATTGTGTACAGCGGCCTCACCACCCTTCCTCCAGACTGTGGGACCTCCTTCCAAATGAAATGCAAAATTTACTTCCATCTGAAAACACCTTTGACCCCTGAGCAACAGTCCAGAACTTTTTGATGATATTCTAATACAAAAACGCTTAAGGCTAAGGCCCCACTCCAGCAGGTAATGGCCTATTAAAAAAATTAATAAATAACGTCAGGGGCCCCCAAATGTCCAGGGCCAGATGGCATCGGCTACCACTATTACCCTGGTATTTACGTCACTGCGGCGATGTATTGCCCCCTCGCTTATTCCGCTATTTTGTTGCTGAGCCTTAGCCTTAAAGTATCCCGCTTGACCTTCCTAATCAACAATCGGCACTTGCTACAGGCACGATGTAAAAGGGCCCTTATCCTTTTTGTAGCGTTGAAGATCTTAGAGTAGTAACTGGTATTGCTTGCATGTTGTCTGATCCTTTGGAACAAGAATCTCCATTCTACATTTTTGTTTACTTGTATTTGTTTTGAGCGAAGCGATATGAATAGAGATTCTCCCCCTGGTTTTATAGCATGCATTATCATGTCCGCAATCCTCTCCGCCACTTAATAGACCCTTGTGTTTTAATGATACTTTAGAATACACATTTTATGCATAGTGTTCTGCTAAATGATATCTCATCACATCCCAATCTACCATGTTTATTTATTAGACTATTATTTCTTTTTCTCTCCTCGCAGGTTATTACTATGAAATACTTGGATTATTTAGCGGCCTGTAATTATATTCATACAAAACCTCATTGGAAACAGGGAAGCGATCTCCTCCACAACAAGGAGTGGGTTCACATATTTTTTGTCTAAATTTATTAGGTTGTTTCGAATGATCGATTCATGACAAACTAAATAACAAAAATGGATTAGGGACTCTCGCGAAGTGGTGGGTGTCCACAATTTTAGTCTCTATCATGAACATGGGCATTTGCTCTACTGTAGATTTTGCACATTGAGAACTTTACCTGGAAGATGAAGACACAATAATGATCCGATGTGATGTGTGAATTTACTTGTCCCCTGTCCCTAATGTCAAGCAGACCTTCAGACAATTGGTTACATCCTTATGTCATCTAATGAACTATTATTCCCATGTAACCCTATAATAGGTTATTTGGAATGGTACATGGAATAAAGAGTTGTCGCCATAGAGGTGGCGGGTATAGCGGTCACACCCAGGCCCCACTTACATAAGGAGACACTACCACTAAAAATGGCAAATACTAAGGACTCATTACAGTCATGCCTCTGGCAGTGGCCAAACCTGTAATCCAATACATATGCAAGAATTTTCTATCTCAAAGTGATATGATAACACAAAGTGAAATGCTATCTATTCTGTATGTATCTACGCGTAGCTAGCTATTTGCAGCCTTCCAGGATTTTGCTAGCCTATTGTGATACAGTATTGAATTAATTTCTAGCGAAATTGGACTCCTTAGGGCCCCACGTTGCAGAAATGCAGCTTTTTATGTTGCAGATTTTGCTGCATTTTTTTGAGCCAAAGCCGGGAGTGGAATGACCAGAAAGTAGAAGTATAAGTGATTCCTATATATTCCCCATTCCTTTTGTAGCCATGCTTGTCTTTGGCTGAAAAAAACTGCAAACAACAAAAAAGCTGCGTTTCCACAACGTGGGGCCTCAGGCTGTCGGGGTTCTCTAGCCTCAATGCATTTTTCATACTAATGATTAGAGATGAGCGAACACTAAAATGTTCGAGGTTCGAAATTCGATTCGAACAGCCGCTCAATGTTCGTGTGTTCGAATGGGTTTCGAACCCCATTATAGTCTATGGGGAACAGATACTCGTTAAGGGGGAAACCCAAATCCGTGTCTGGAGGGTCACCAAGTCCACTATGACACCCCAGGAAATGATGCCAACACCTCTGGAATGACACTGGGACAGCAGGGGAAGCATGTCTGGGGGCATCTAACACACCAAAGACCCTCTATTACCCCAACATCACAGCCTAACAACTACACACTTTACACACTCAATACCACCTCTCTGACAGTAGGAAAACACCTTGAAACATGTGTATTTGGCACTTGCAGTGAGGAGAGCTTGTCACCAGCAGTGAATTTGGCCCTTGTAGTAAGTTGAGGTTGGCACCAACATTTGTTTTGAAAATCAGGGTGGATTGAGCCTCTAACCAGCAGAGTTTGGGCAAATTCATGGTGGAGGGAGCCTCTAAACACCCCAGTTTGGGCAAATTCATGGTGGAGGGAGCCTCTAAAAAACCCAGTTTGGACCAATTCATGGTGGAGGGAGCCTCTAACCAGCCCAGTGTGGGCAAATTCATGGTGGAGGGAGCCTCTAAAAAACCCAGTTTGGACCAATTCATGGTGGAGGGAGCCTCTAACCAGCCCAGTTTGGGCAAATTCATGGTGGAGGGAGCCTCTAAAAAACCCAGTTTGGACCAATTCATGGTGGAGGGAGCCTCTAACCAGCCCAGTTTGGGCAAATTCATGGTGGAGGGAGCCTCTAAAAAACCCAGTTTGGACAAATTCATGGTGGAGGGAGCCTCTAACCAGCCCAGTTTGGGCAAATTCATGGTGGAGGGAGCCTCTAACCAGCCCAGTTTGGGCAAATTCATGGTGGAGGGAGCCTCTAAAAAACCCAGTTTGGACCAATTCATGGTGGAGGGAGCCTCTAACCAGCCCAGTTTGGGCAAATTCATGGTGGAGGGAGCCTCTAACCAGCCCAGTTTGGACCAATTAATGGTGGAGGGAGCCTCTAACCAGCCCAGTTTGGACCAATTAATGGTGGAGGGAGCCTCTAACCAGCCCGGTTTGGACCAATTAATGGTGGAGGGAGCCTCTAACCAGCCCAGTTTGGGCAAATTCATGGTGGAGGGAGCCTCTAAAAAACCCAGTTTGGACCAATTCATGGTGGAGGGAGCCTCTAACCAGCCCAGTTTGGGCAAATTCATGGTGGAGGGAGCCTCTAAAAAACCCAGTTTGGACCAATTCATGGTGGAGGGAGCCTCTAACCAGCCCAGTTTGGGCAAATTCATGGTGGAGGGAGCCTCTAAACAGCCCAGTTTGGGCAAATTCATGGTGGAGGGAGCCTCTAAACAGCCCAGTTTGGGCAAATTCATGGTGGAGGGAGCCTCTAACCAGCCCAGTTTGGACCAATAATGGTGGAGGGAGCCTCTAACCAGCCCAGTTTGGGCAAATTCATGGTGGAGGGAGCCTCTAAAGAGCCCAGTTTGGACCAATTCATGGTGGAGGGAGCCTCTAAAAAACCCAGTTTGGACCAATTCATGGTGGAGGGAGCCTCTAAACAGCCCAGTTTGGGCAAATTCATGGTGGAGGGAGCCTCTAACCAGCCCAGTTTGGACCAATTCATGGTGGAGGGAGCCTCTAACCAGCCCAGTTTGGGCAAATTCATGGTGGAGGGAGCCTCTAAACAGCCCAGTTTGGACCAATTCATGGTGGAGGGAGCCTCTAAAAAACCCAGTTTGGACCAATTCATGGTGGAGGGAGCCTCTAAACAGCCCAGTTTGGGCAAATTCATGGTGGAGGGAGCCTCTAACCAGCCCAGTTTGGACCAATTAATGGTGGAGGGAGCCTCTAAACAGCCAAGTTTTGGGAAATTCATGGTGGAGGGAGCCTCTAACCAGCCCAGTTTGGACCAATTCATGGTGGAGGGAGCCTCTAAACAGCCCAGTTTGGGCAAATTCATGGTGGAGGGAGCCTCTAAAAAACCCAGTTTGGACCAATTCATGGTGGAGGGAGCCTCTAACCAGCCCAGTTTGGACCAATTAATGGTGGAGGGAGCCTCTAAACAGCCAAGTTTGGACCAATTCATGGTGGAGGGAGCCTCTAAAAACCCCAGTTTGGACCAATTCATGGTGGAGGGAGCCTCTAACCAGCCCAGTTTGGGCAAATTCATGGTGGAGGGAGCCTCTAAACAGCCCAGTTTGGGCAAATTCATGGTGGAGGGAGCCTCTAACCAGCCCAGTTTGGACCAATTAATGGTGGAAGGAGCCGCTAAACAGCCCAGTTTGGACCAATTCATGGTGGAGGGAGCCTCTAAAAACCCCAGTTTGGACCAATTCATGGTGGAGGGAGCCTCTAAAAAACCCAGTTTGGACCAATTCATGGTGGAGGGAGCCTCTAACCAGCCCAGTTTGGACCAATTAATGGTGGAGGGAGCCTCTAAACAGCCAAGTTTGGACCAATTCATGGTGGAGGGAGCCTCTAAAAACCCCAGTTTGGACCAATTCATGGTGGAGGGAGCCTCTAACCAGCCCAGTTTGGGCAAATTCATGGTGGAGGGAGCCTCTAAACAGCCCAGTTTGGGCAAATTCATGGTGGAGGGAGCCTCTAAACAGCCCAGTTTGGGCAAATTCATGGTGGAGGGAGCCTCTAAAAACCCCAGTTTGGACCAATTCATGGTGGAGGGAGCCTCTAAAAACCCGTTTGGACCAATTCATGGTGGAGGGAGCCTCTAAAAACCCCAGTTTGGACCAATTCATGGTGGAGGAAGCCTCTAAAAAACCCAGTTTGGACCAATTCATGGTGGAGGGAGCCTCTAACCAGCCCAGTTTGGACCAATTCATGGTGGAGGGAGCCTCTAAAAACCCCAGTTTGGACCAATTCATGGTGGAGGGAGCCTCTAAACAGCCCAGTTTGGACCAATTCATGGTGGAGGGAGCCTCTAAAAACCCCAATTTGGACCAATTCATGGTGGAGGGAGCCTCTAACCAGCCCAGTTTGGACCAATTCATGGTGGAGGGAGCCTCTAACCAGCCCAGTTTGGGCAAATTCATGGTGGAGGGAGCCTCTAAAAACCCCAATTTGGACCAATTCATGGTGGAGGGAGCCTCTAAACAGCCCAGTTTTGGCAAATTCATGGTGGAGGGAGCCTCTAAAAACCCCAGTTTGGACCAATTCATGGTGGAGGGAGCCTCTAACCAGCCCAGTTTGGGCAAATTCATGGTGGAGGGAGCCTCTAACCAGCAGAGTTGTGGGAAAGCAGGGTGGAGGGAGCCTCTAACCAGCAGAGTTGGTGGAAATCAGGGTGGAGGGAGCCTCTAACCAGCAGAGTTGGGGGAAATCATGTTGGAGGGAGCCTAGTATTAGCAGAATTGTGCAACGCTTATGGTGGATGAGTATGAGGATGCGGAGGAATTGGAGAGGTTGAGTACAGACATGGAGTTTCATGTTGGGGTGCTTTACACAGGTGGGCACAAAAATGAAGGCTCTATCCAGTGGTGGTTCATTTTTATCAAAGTGAGCCGGTCGGCACTCTCAGCTGACAGACGGGTGCGCTTGTCAGTGATGATGCCACCGGCTGCACTGAACACCCTCTCAGATAGGACGCTGGCGGCAGGACAGGACAGCACCTCCAAGGCATATAGGGCAAGTTCAAGCCACAGGTCCAACTTCGACACCCAATACGTGTAGGGCGCAGAGGGGTCGGAGAGGACAGGGCTGTGGTCGGAAAGGTATTCCCGCAACATGCGCCTATACTTCTCACGCCTGGTGACACTAGGACCCTCCGTGGCGGCACTTTGGCGAGGGGGTGCCATCAAGGTGTCCCAGACCTTAGACAGTGTGCCCCTCGTTTGTGTGGACCGGTGAGAACTTGGTTGCCTACTGGAGGAACTGCCCTCCCTGCCGCCAACGTCACATGCTGGAAACATCTCCATCATATTCTGCACCAATTGCCTGTGGCAAGCATTGATGCGATTGGCCCTCCCCTCTACCGGAATAAAAGACGAGATGTTGTTTTTATACCGGGGGTCAAGGATAGCAAAGATCCAGTACTGGTTGTCCTCCATGATTTTGACAATACGCTTGTCGGTTGTAAAGCACCCCAACATGAACTCAGCCATGTCTGCCACAGTGTTAGTTGGCATGACTCCTCTGGCCCCACCGGAAAGTTCAATCTCCATTTCCTCCTCATCCTCCATGTCTACCCATCCGCGCTGCAACAATGGGACGATTCGAAGTTGCCCGGAAGCCTCCTGTATCACCATCACATCATCGGACAACTCTTCTTCCTCCTCCTCCTCCTCCTCCATTAAACGCAGTGAAGCGGACAGATGTGTGGACCTACTCTCCAGCTGTGACGGATCGGATGCTATCCCTAACTCCTCTGTGTGATCTGAGTTATCCCTGATGTCAATCAGGGATTCTCTCAGAACACACAAGAGCGGGATTGTAAGGCTCACCATCGCATCCTCAGAGCTCACCCTCCTTGTGGACTCCTCAAAGACCCGTAGGATGTCACAAAGGTCTCTCATCCATGGCCACTCATGGATGTGAAACTGAGGCAGCTGACTTTGTGGCACCCTAGGGTTTTGTAGCTGGTATTCCATCAAAGGTCTCTGCTGCTCAACCACTCTATTCAACATCTGAAACGTTGAGTTCCAGCGTGTGGGGACGTCGCACAAAAGCCGGTGTTGTGGCACATGCAGGCGTTGCTGGAGAGATTTTAAGCTAGCAGCGGCTACTGTCGACTTGCGAAAGTGGGCGCACATGCGCCGCACTTTCACCAGTAGCTCTGGAACATTGGGGTAGCTCTTTAGGAAACGTTGCACCACTAGGTTGAAGACGTGGGCCAGGCATGGAACATGTTGGAGTCCGGCAAGCTCCAGAGCTGCTACCAGGTTCCGGCCGTTATCACAAACGACCATGCCTGGGCCCAGGTGCAGCGGCTCAAACCATATTGCCGTCTCATCGAGGAGGGCATCCCTCACCTCGGAGGCAGTGTGCTGTCTGTCCCCCAAGCTGATCAGCTTCAGCACAGCCTGCTGACGTCTACCAACGCCAGTGCTGCAACGTTTCCAACTCGTAGCTGGGGTCAATCTAACAGCGGAGGAGGAGGCGGTGGCGGAGGAGGAGGCGGTGGCGGAGGAGGAGGCGGTAGAGGAGGAGGAGGAGGGGGGTGTTCTTCTCGTGTCCCTGCCAGGAATGTTAGGCGGGGAGACGAGGTACACCGGGCCAGTTTGGGAAGCAGTCCCAGCCTCAACTACATTCACCCAGTGTGCCGTCAGTGAAATGTAGCGTCCCTGTCCGCATGCACTTGTCCACGCGTCGGTGGTCAAGTGGACCTTTGTGCAAAGCGCGGAACTAAGGGCCCGCCTGATGTTGAGTGACACGTGCTGGTGCAAGGCGGGGACGGCACACCGGGAGAAGTAGTGACGGCTAGGGACGGCATAGCGAGGTGCCGCAGTTGCCATCAGGTCCAGGAAGGCGGGAGTTTCAACAAGCCGGAACGCCAACATCTCCTGGGCCAGCAGTTTAGCGATGTTGGCGTTCAAGGCTTGCGCGTGTGGGTGGTTAGCAGTGTATTTCTGCCGCCGCTCCAATGTCTGAGAGATGGTGGGTTGTTGTAAAGAAACGCCTGATGGTGCCTTTGATGGTGCAGGAGAAGGAGATAAGACAGGACCAGGGGAGGATGAGGTAGAAGTCAACAAAGTGGCGGAGGCAGATGAAGTGGTGTCCTGGCTCGTCCTCTGGAGTGCATCGCCAGCACAGTCAGCAGTGGCAGTGGCAGAGGCAGAGGCAGTGGCAGAGGCAGTGGCAGTGGCGTGAACGGCAGGCGGCCTTTGTCCTGCCGTTGCTGCCTGCCACTGATTCCAGTGCTTGGATTCCAAATGACGGCGCATTGAAGTGGTGGACAGGTTGCTCTTCTCAGAGCCCCTAATCAATTTCGAGAGGCAAATTGTGCAGACAACACTATATCTGTCCTCGGCGCATTCCTTGAAAAAACTCCACACCTTCGAGAAACGTGCCCTCGAGGTGGGAGTTTTTCGGGGCTGGGTACGAACTGGAACATCTTGGGAGATTCCGGGTGTGGCCTGGCTTCGCCTAAGCTGCTGACCTCTGCCTCTGCCTCTAGCTACCCTTTTTGGTGCTGCACCTGCCTCAACATCCACACTACTTTCCCCGCTTGACATCCCCCCTGTCCAGGTCGGGTCAGTGTCCTCATCATCCACCACTTCCTCTTCCAACTCCTGTCTCATCTCCTCCTCCCGCACAATGCGCCGGTCAACTGGATGCCCTGACGGCAACTGCGTCACATCATCGTCGATGAGGGTGGGTTGCTGGTCATCCACCACCAAATCGAACGGAGATGGAGGAGACTCTAGTGTTTGAGCATCTGGACACAGATGCTCCTCTGTTAGGTTCGTGGAATCGTGACGTGGAGAGGCAGGTTGAGGGACAATGAAAGGAGCGGAGAACAGCTCTGGGGAGCAGGGACAGTTTGGGTTATTGTTCTGTAAAGCTTCGGAATTTTGGGAGGAAGGAAGACAAGACTGTTGGGTAATAGGAGGAGAGGAGGCAGAGTCTGACTGGCTGCTGGACAATGTGCTGTAAGCGTTCTCTGACAGCCATTGCAAGACCTGTTCCTGGTTCTCGGGCCTACTAAGGTTTGTACCCTGCAGTTTAGTTAATGTGGCAAGCAACCCTGGCACTGTGGAGTGGCGCAATGCTTGCTGCCCCACAGGAGTAGGCACGGGACGCCCTGTGGCTTCACTGCTACCTTGCTCCCCAGAACCATTCCCCCGACCTCGCCCACGGCCTCGTCCACGTCCCTTTCCGGGAGCCTTGCGCATTTTGAATTCCTAGTTAGAAATTGGCACTGTATACCAGTAGTAAAAATTGTGGGTGCACGTAACCCCAATATATTCTTTGAATTACCAGTCAGAAACTGGCACTATATGGCAGTAGCAAGAAATGAGGGTATTTGTATTCCCAATATACTCTTTGAATTCCCAGTCAGACAATGGCACTGTATACCAGTAGTAAAAATTGTGGGTGCACGTAACCCCAATATATTCTTTGAATTCCCAGTCAGAAACTGGCACTATATGGCAGTAGCAAGAAATGAGGGTATTTGTATTCCCAATATATTCTTTGAATTCCCAGTCAGACAATGGCACTGTATACCAGTAGTAAAAATTGTGGGTGCACGTAACCCCAATATATTCTTTGAATTACCAGTCAGAAACTGGCACTATATGGCAGTAGCAAGAAATGAGGGTATTTGTATTCCCAATATATTCTTTGAATTCCCAGTCAGACAATGGCACTGTATACCAGTAGTAAAAATTGTGGGTGCACGTAACCCCAATATATTCTTTGAATTACCAGTCAGAAACTGGCACTATATGGCAGTAGCAAGAAATGAGGGTATTTATAACCCCAATATATTCTTTGAATTCCCAGTCAGACAATGGCACTGTATACCAGTAGTAAAAATTGTGGGTGTATATAGCCCCAATTCTATTGCTAGGGGACTTGCAGGGTATTTCTGGGGTGAAGGTGGGGGGGCACACCGTTGGAACGGGTATCGGGGTATATATCGGGTATACGGGAATACACTGACGGTGTATTCCATTCAGGATCCTGGGAAAGCTGGGTTGCGGTGATTGAGCCCGTCAGTGCCACGTTACACTGACAAGCTTCTCCCTGGAATTTAGCTCTTACAAGAGCTGTTGGTTGTCTTCTCCTTCCTATCCTAGCCTGTCCCTGCCTACCCAGAATCTAAGCCCTAGCTAGCTGGACGGAAACCTCCGTCCTCGGTGAATTGCAAGCTCAGAATGACGCGAAGCTGGGCGGCGCTGTTCTTTTAAATTAGAGGTCACATGTTTTCGGCAGCCAATGGGTTTTGCCTACTTTTCTCAACGTCACCGGTGTCGTAGTTCCTGTCCCACCTACCCTGCGCTGTTATTGGAGCAAAAAAGGCGCCAGGGAAGGTGGGAGGGGAATCGAGTAATGGCGCACTTTACCACGCGGTGTTCGATTCGATTCGAACATGCCGAACAGCCTAATATCCGATCGAACATGAGTTCGATAGAACACTGTTCGCTCATCTCTACTAATGATCTATCTATAGGGTAAACCATAGGTGTCTTACCTGTAGGAGCCTGCACAGATCAGCCTCTGAGCATAGGAAACCGCCGCGGTGAAGGGGAAGTGGAAGCCGTCTGCTTCTATTCAAGTGAATTCTCTGGCACTGACGCTATACAGTGGACCGGGCTTCAATAGGAGTACACTGCTTCCTCTCCCCATCCACTGCAGCAGCTTCTAGGAGACCAGAACAGCTGATCATACAGGATCCAGGTGTCAGACCCTTACAGATCACATACTGCTAGGGGCAGCATGGTGGCTCAGTGGTTAGCACTGCAGCCTTGCAGCGCTGGAGTCCTGGATTTGAATCCTGCCAAGGACATCATATGTAAGGAGATTGTATGTTCTCCCTGTGTTTGAATGGATTTCCTCCCATACTCTAAAGACATACTGATAGGGAAAAAATGTACATTGTGAACCCTATATCTACATATAAAAACAAAAAGGGTCAGATATTGCTGAGCTATCATGGATGACAATTTTACCCCATTAAATCCCATTAACAGAAGTAAACTGGTTCCTCTTCTGTATTTGCATCAGTCACTACAACTACAGATGCAGAAAGATATAGGCATCCGCATAAGTCTTATCTTCTTATGGGCTGACTTAGACTCCAGACAGGCCCATACACCCTAATACTAATGCACCCGGGGATTTATAACCTGACGTTTAGATTTCTTTCTTTTTCTTGTGTATTACTTTTCTTATCCTACTTACAATATGTTACTTCTATGTAACTTTATGTTTTTTAATTCCCACTTTCCAACTCAATCTTCTGTATTTCTCCGTTATTTTCTGCATTCAGACTCTGCATGTCATTGTGAGCGCTTGCTCTTGGGGTGAGCTGAACTTCTCGGCTGCCTACACACACACCCACGATTTTATTGTTCCTTGGCTATAACTTCCTCAGACTAATGGACTGCATTCTGTTCTTCTTAGATGGTGTAAGAAAGGTTTCTACTGGTTAATGAATAGTGTATATGCAGATAGTACATGGAACAATCCTCGCATTGAGTACCTACAGAAATGAGCGTTTGTTGCTCTGAAGCACTCGGCCAAGACTGATCTGAGGAACACAAACCAGTTTTTCTATTATTTGAACTGAGATTTCTATTGCCGGACGCATTTATGTGTAGTACATTGTACCTTATCAGGTCAACTGAAGTTTAATATGGAATGGCAAGATAATACAATCCCGTCACGTATTAACAATCAGAACTTTCAGAAATTGTATCTTGATTATCTAATGAATAATAATAATAATAATAATAATAATAATAATAATAATAATAATAAAATAACTTTCTTTATATTGTGCTAAACTATTCTGCAGCCCTTTACAATTCAATAGTACATGTATAGACAAAATAAGACGTTACATAGTAACAAACAAAGCAAACTATAGGACTGAGGTTGAAAAAGCTTATGATATTGGACAAAGCTGAAAAACCTAGCACAACTACTAATCAATCAATCAATCAATCAATCAGTTGTCCCCGCCATCTTGGAGAACCAAGCACAGATCTTCTGTGGATGTTGCTTGCTCCAATCCTTCTGTTTCTTCATGTCATCCCAGACAGACTGGATGATATTGAGATCAGGGCTCCGTGGGGGCCGTATCATCACTTCCTAGGCTCCTCCCCCAAAGAGCAAAGGTCACACCAAATATTGATTGGTCAGAAAAATAGAGAGGACACCAAGCGACCGACCATGTTTACATCAGAATCACAATAGTTAAAATGAAAAAATCTTTTCTAGCCCCTCACCTGGAGTTGTTGTGAATAAGTCACATTAACAAACTGAGCACAAGTGGTGAGAAGTGGCAGCAACCAGTGTCAGCGTCTTCTGGATGACGTTACAAATCAGGAGAACCAATAGAGAAAGGACCCCAGTTGTGCTCACAGAAAAGAGGTGAGAACAAATCCAGAGGACACCAAGGTGGAAATATACATCTCTGTATTCACTACGAACGGGCCACAACGCGTTTCGGGGATTGGCCTCCCCTTTATCAAGTACAACAATAAATACCACCAGCTTTTTTGAGTCATGGAGAACATGTACTCATGATTCAAAAAAGCCGGTGGTATTTATTATTGCTCTTGATAAAGGGGAGGCCAATCCCTGAAACGCGTTGTGCTCTGTTCGTAGCGAATAAAGAGATGTATATATTTCCACTTTGTGTCCTCCGGATTTGTTTTCACCTCTTTTCTGTGAGCACACCTGGGGTCCTTTCTGTACTGGTTCTCCTGATTTGTAACGTCTTCCAGAAGACGCTGACACTGGTTGCTGCCACCTCTCACCACTTGTCCTCAATTTGTTATTGTGACTTATTCACAACAACTCCAGGTGAGGGGCTAGAAAAGATTTTTTCATTGTAACTGTTGTGATTCTGATGTAAACACAGACGGATCTATAACATGGTCGGTCGCTCTGTGTCCTCTCTATTTTTCTGACCAATCAATATTTGGTGTGACCTTTGCTCTTTGGGGGAGGAGCCTAGGAAGTGATGATACGGCCCCCACGGAGCCCTGATCTTAACATCATTGATTTACATATCTCTTTCACTTGATTTTTTATAAACTATTAACCCTTCTATTTCTGGAATTAGTCTTACTTTGTAGAATTTTTTCTGCACCTGCCTGAAACTTTACTAGGTCACATTTTGCTTATTAGTCTTACTTTTTAGCCATCAGACTCTTCATTCAGTTGATGGTGATGATGAACCTTTCTATATACGTTGCCTGACATGACATCATGAATGGATACATGTAGGTTTTCTAACCTTTTTAGTAGCTCATAGCTACAAGAAATGATCAATTATTAGCTGTTAGGCTCTCTTAATGTTTGGTAAAAATCCTTGAAGTATTTCTTTTACCTTTTAGCTTCTATCGTTTCCTTGTAGTACACAATACGGGTTGTTTTCCAATTATACTGAAGCAGAACTTAGAAATAATCAGCCCATTACACATTTACCAGCAAGCTATCGTTCCCTTAACAGAAAGCAGAAAATGGCAGAAAACCCACACAGCTCCTTGAGTGGAATGGTATCTACCTTTTACAACAGGATCTCATGTCATCTTTTCTATTGATTCTTTGGGTACATTAGCTCCCAAAATCCATTTACCTTTTATAAGTTAATGCATTTTTATTAATGTACTGTAACAAGGTATAATGGAGTAGCAAGGCAGTTTGATCAATTGAGAATGAATGGAAACATATTTTATGAATAGATCTTGTGGTTGACCTTCGATTTCATGTAACCCTTCCATGACACAGCTCAGGGCTCGTTCACATCTGCGTTCTTCTTTCCTTATTGCAGGTTTCCGTTTCCTGCATAAAACAGATGCAGGAGACGGAAGCCTGCAGGAGACTTTCTCACCCATTCATTTGAATGGGTGAGAAAGCTGTCCGGCCGTGCGCGGCAGTGAGCGTTTTGCGCTCTCCGCCGCGAAACCGGGTTTTATAATCCGGACACAGAGTCGGACATGCAGTACTCTGTGTCCGGATAAAAAAATCCGGTTTCGCGGCGGAGAGCCTAAAACGCTCACCGCCGCGCACGGCCGGACCCAGTCTATGGTTTCCGTCTTCTGCCATGCAGAAGACGGAAACCATAGTACGGACACATTGAACGCAGGTGTGAACCCAGCGTAAGACTGTTTAGGCAACTTTATTGTAGTGCAGATGTGTCCTTCCTTAACTTTTTCCCTGGATGGTCATGTCCAAATATGTGTCAAGAGATGACCAGCTTTTAGTGATATGTTATATATATTGTCAGGGTCTGGGGTCGCTAGGTGGGGTGGCATAGACACACAAGTCCAGATTCTTTAGTCCAAAACAAAGGTAGAGTTATTTTCACTCTAAAAAGGTAGTGCAGCAACAAAAGGAAACAATACAAAAATAAATACCTGCCCGGCTAGGCTCTAACTAAACATAGAATAGGTAACCTCACCTAGAATAACAGAAATCAAAAGCCAGTAGAATCATTCAGGACACAGCTCCAAAAATATGACCTCTCTGTCAGCTCTCCAGCCCAGCTCTACCAAAGTGTTGCTGCTGGAGCTGGCTTCTTAAGCCTCCTTGATGAGGAGACTCTCAACAGCTGAGTCGCTGCTGGAACATCCCCAAAGTGTGGACTGGAGGGGGGTGGAATGACAGGTCCCACTACCAACCTACCTGTCATTCCTAAAAAAAATCCAGCTCAATAAACAAAACTTTGAAATAACTTTCAGCAGACTAAAGTATCTGCTGAGAAACATTCTTTCTGGAGTTTTCTCATCTCACCCACCTGAGTAGTCTGGGTGAGATGTACACCCCCTGGGTGAGATTGCCCCCTTAGGGTCCATTCACACTGAGTTTTTTGGCAAGGAAAAAATTCACTTCAGGAATTAGGAAATGTTTTTTTTTCTCCAGCACAGTGTATGGACCTTGAAAAAAGCGCTAGCATTTTTTACACATGGTTTATGCCAATTCCACGTGGATTTTCTGCCTTCCATTGACTGCGTTGGTTTTTGCAGGCAGAATCTGTCTGATGGAAGCTTTTTTTCCACTAGCAGAAAAAAAAAGCTAGCAGAAGCCATAGAACTCTATGTGGAAGCTTTTTTCCATGTGGATTCTGACATGGATTTACCACCAAAATCCACGCCAAAAAACTCTGCGTGAATGGATCCTTAGGTTGAGGCCCCACGTTGCGGAAATGCAGCTTTTTTTGTTGCAGATTTTTCTGCGTTTTTTTGAGCCAAAGTCAAGAATGGCTACAAAAGGAATGGGAAATACAGTATATAGAAAGTTCTTATACCTCTACCTTCAGCTCAGTACACACCTGATTTTGGCTTTAAAAAAAGCAGCAAATCTGCAGCAAAAAAAGCTGTGTTTCCGTAATGTGGGATCTATTATTATTATGTATTTATATAGCACCATTAATTCCATGGTGCGTTACGGATCTTATCCTAAAATAGAAATGTGGGTAAGGGGGTGATCTTCTCAAAGAGGAGGTCTTTTGGAAAAGTTTCACTATATGTCTATGTGTGACTTTCTTGTGGTTGTGTTGTGAATTGCAGCCTGTCAATAGTTTTGTTAGTATTTTGCAATACTGTATTAAAATCGTTTTGGAAAAAATTGAAATTCTTAACCCAATTGAGAGTTAAGGATGGGCACATCTGTATGCAACCAGACAGAATAATAACAGATTTTAATGGACTTAATATGCAGGCATCATGGTACTAGGGATCACTTGGGAATTGAGAGTGAGCTCTTGAGGACAGTGAGTGACCGGAAACCATGCCAAGGTAATCAGTGGTCGCTCCTCAAACCACTGTGTGTCCAGAGTATTCCTTCAGCACTCCTAGTAGCCAGACAACACAACCTTTTTGTGCCTTTTTGGCTTCTTGAACGACGGACCTGTCGCTGTAATCTTCTGCACTTACCTAGCTATGAATAGACTCTGCTATTGAGGACTAGGAGTTTCTTGATGCTGTGTCATCCAAGGATCAAGTAAGATTGTGCCTTGTTGTGATGTTTTCTTGGCGAAATCTGGAGAACTTTGTATAACTCTTGTAGATGATCATATTTGCATTAAAAATTCCATTTTTCTTTTATACCTCCAGATTCGCTGAAACGTCGCACACCATTTCTCTATTCATATCTTACTCTACATTGCAAAACTTTCTCAAATAATTTTAGTATGTCGATGTCTTCCAGACATCTCCCAGGAGCCAAGCAATAAACCGAACAATGCAATTTGCTTACATTAGAGCCCTGCATGATGCTGTTTATCCGGCTTTTATACAATTCTTTCCATTGTACATGAATGAGAAAATACATAAGTTCATAGCTTGCTGCTATTTTGCACTTTTTGACCCAACCTTTCAAATTCTTAGTAAACAGCTCAGATGATGGCAATTTCATCATAATAGCTGGAAATAAAATTAAACACGCAGCGTACCTGCTTATCACTCGTACACTGAAGTGCACTTAGCCGGTAGAGATTGTTAAGAATCCTATCTTGTCGATGGGATTAATAACACACCAGACTCTTACTAGATGATGTATACCAAAGGCTGGTTAAAGAAAATACATATTTTTTTATTTTAGAAGTAAAAAGAAGTAAAAAATTCAGCTAAACTGCAGGCTTACTGGTGGATACACATGAGGCAGGAGCAGCAGATTAAGATATATATATATATATATATATATATATATATATATATATATATATATATTTGTTTTTTATTTTTATTTTTTTAAGGAAAATACTCAGTATAGTTTTTATTGATTCAGTTGACTCCTTACTAGAGATGAGCGAACACTAAAATGTCCGAGGTTCAAAATCCATTTTGAACAGCCGCACACTGTTCGACTGTTCGAACGGATTGCGAACCCCATTATAGTCTATGGGGGGAAATGCTCATTTCAGGGGTAGGCAACATTTGATAAAATCATACTTACCAAGTCCACGAGTGAGGGTCGGGCTGGATTCTGCTTGAAGTCTTTTCCCGGCGCAGGGTCCCTGTGTCTGCTTCCGGGTGGAATTCACTCTGCCTAGGCATCCGGCCTAGACAGAGCCCGACGCCTGAGCAGAGCCAACTGCGCATGCGCGTGTATGCGTGTGCATGCCCGCGCATGCGCAGTCGGCTCTGCCTAGGACACGGGGACGCAGCGCGGAGAAGACTTCGGAAGGGTAAGAGAAGAACCAGCGTTGATTGGCAGAGTGTATAGCATTCTGCCAATCAACGCTGGTTCTTCATCGAACCTTTAGGGTAAGTTCACACGGAGTAAAATGGCGTGTAATTTGGAGTGTAATTTTTACACGTGTAAAAAATTTACACGTGTATTTTGGAGTGTTTTTTTACACGTGGCATTTCAGTAGCATTTACGGAGTGTTTTTTGGAGCGTTTACTGAAGCGTTTTTTTACAAGTGTAAACGCTCAAAAAAAACGCTCCGAAAACGCTACTGAAATGCCACGTGTAAAAAAGCACTCCAAAATACACGTGTAAATTTTTTACACGTGTAAAAATTACACTCCAAATTACACGCCATTTTACTAAACGTCGAACAGCTAGTAGTGTTCGATCGAGTACGAGTATTTCGAATACCGTAGTATTCGATCGAACACTACTCGCTCATCTCTACTCCTTACTCTTTTTTTGCTTTTCATGTAAAAATAACCAATTTAGGGAAGGTAGCTCAGTAGTAGCAATAGTGCGGACCCAACCAGTCAGAGACAGGGACACAAAATCTGGTGCAAACAGGTTTATTTAGAAAAAAAATAGCAAATTAAATACAGCCTTAACTTCAGGCAAAAGGCAAAACAAAACTCCTGCTCGTCCGAGCATTAACTAGTACAGGCTAACTATAGGTGTGGCTTACTTCCGGCCCACCATCAAACAAAACACAACAAATCCCAGTTTGGTCTCACCAAAACTCTGCTCTATAAGACAGACCCAGGCACTTCCTCTCATTCCCAGGATCTGCCCTGAAGTGCAGGCTCTGCAGCCTTTTATGGTCCAGTAAAGAGTCCAGGACTCCCACCTGGGGCTGAGGCCTATTCAAGACCCGCCGTGGACAACACATAGGTCAGATACTTGGAGGAGATATACCGGGACTCCAGCACTCTGCCTGTCACCTTCTCACACCATATTGAAACTTTTTTAACACTTTATTTTTTATATGATATAAATATAATATGATGGCGCTATATAAGGGAGCAAAATAATGAAATAACTTTTTGCAAATAAAAATAATGAAAAATTTTGCAGCATTTTTTAAAATTTTATCTAACCCTCTTAGTGGTGACATTTGTTGTTTTGAATGGTTGCCAATAGATATGACCATGAATGCAGGAACATTCTATACTCTGAAACTCAGACATGATGTCCTTATTGTGGTCGGATTCTCTTCTCATATATGTAGTGTCCCGGCTTGATAAACCAACCACAATAAGGAAATCATGGCTGGGTTTCTAACAAGTCCAAGACCATAGAACGTTTCTGCCTTCATGGTCATATGCATTGACAACCGATCAAAACGACAGATGTCACCAGTGAGATGGTAATACTACAGCGAACGCCGGGTGTTTAACTATGGCGGCCGCCTGGGAGTTTTACACAGTGGACACGCAGCGCTGATGCCTCTGGTCGGTACCCAGACCAATCGGAGGCATTAACCCCTCTGGCGCCTTGGTCAGCATTTTCCTGGCGGTGCACGGAAGGGATTATTTCTGTTCCCGAAACACGTAATTTTGTCAGGATTCAGCTGACTTCTGCAGTTACAATGTAACTTTTTAAATCCTGTCTTGAATAAAACGTATTTTTTATAACCACCACGGAATTGGATGTCCGTTTTTTGGTTGAAGCTGAATTTTATAAATTTTTGGACTCAGAATGTACCGATTTAAGATACTTGACTCTTCCCTGTCCCTACATCTACTGCTGGGGGTGAATGGGGGTATCCTCCATACACATTGGTGAATAATATACATCTAATGGATGCCACCAGTTTTTTTTTATCCGTGCTCCGAGAATTTTTTCAGATCTTTGCTCTCCGAGTTTTATCTTTCAAGATGAAGGGTTCTCTATTTCTGGAGTACCAGGAAGTAGAACGGTAATTAAATATTCCAAGACAAAAGGATCTCTGCAAAATACAGAAATGAGTTCAAGTCCTCATAGCAATTATAGTGAGCTGATAATGAAACCTACACATCAAAGGTTAACGATACATTGTCCAAACCTAAAAGACATAAAAATAATAGTCTCTTACTTTAGGCTTGGTGCTACGCTCATTTACAAACCATGTGGGAGCTAATCTGTGCTGCCCTGGCTGCAAATTACCCATATCCAGTTGTTTACTGGTAATTACACCGCGCTGACCATAAATAATGGTATCAGTATCTGCTCGTCTGCATATTTTCTACTCTATTACAAACTAATTAATATGGTCAAGTGTAATCCCTTGTTCCAAGTGCAGGACCTGTGTGCAGGACATAAATAGGTACTCAGGCTAATAGAATTATGTAATGTAAGCTCAGGCAGGCTCAGGAGATATTCACACGCACCATTTATGTGGCAGAAATTCATGCAACTGAAAATCAGTTTCCTACATCTAACTCCAGGTTCACATTTGCACTCAGGTGTATGTTCTGACCCGAAGAACGGAAACCCAATCTGCTTACAAAGCGGATACCTGAAGAAACACGTGGTCCACTGGTTTCCGCACAGTTTCCACCCATAAGGGTAAGTTTACATGGGCTATTTTGGTCAGGATTTTGAGGCCGTATCCGCCTCAAAATTTTGACCAAAAAGACGGCTCCCATTGAAATCAATGGGAATCAGTCAGTTCATTTGTTCCGACTCCCAGAAAAAAGAACGGACATGCTCATTCTTCATGCGGAGTCGCCTCGCAAATCTGCCTGAAGACACTCCCTCCTCTGGACTAGGCCTATTCATTTGGGCCTAATCCGGAGTGGTGTGCACGACTGGATGCTGGTGCACTGCAGCGGCATCCAGTCGCAGCTACCCGTATTTTGGCCCAGAACCTGAGGCGGCCTCCTCCTCAGGTTCCAGACCAAAAAACCCGTCGTGAACCCGGCCTAAGTCCTGCTTGCAGGACTTTTCTCTCTGCATTTTTCAAGAAGATTTTGTTGGCATTGTAAAAAACCAAAACTGGGAATAAATGTTTGTTTGTTGTGGGGCGATCACTTGGTCCAGGGCCGGCGTCAGCGCACGGCGTAGTCAGGCAAGTGCTGGGGCCCACAGAGCCTTTTGGGGCCCCCTGGCGCTTGCCCGCCCCAGCACTTGCCTGTCCCGATTTCAGCATGTGTAGGCGCGATGTGATGACGTCAACTATGTGAATGGCGTGAGAGTAGAGAGAGGAGCGGCGGGGGAGCGATGGAAGGTGAGTGTGTTTGTTTGATTTTTTTATTAAACACTAAGGTTGGAACATAATGAAGGGCGCCCATGAAACTGGGGGGCAAATGAAAGGGAGGGGGGGAACGGCATGACACTGGGGCAGATGAAGGGGGGGACGGCATGACACTGGGGCAGATGAAGGGGGGGACGGCATGACACTGGGGCAGATGAAGGGGGGGACGGCATGACACTGGGGCAGATGAAGGGGGGGACGGCATGACACTGGGGCAGATGAGGGGGGGGAATGGCATGACACTGGGGCAGATGAGGGGGGGGAGAACGGCATGACACTGGGGCAGATGAAGGGGGGAGGGAATGGCATGACACTGGGGCAGAGACGTGGGGACATGAAACTGTGGGCAGATGAAGGGGGGAGAACGGCATTAAACTGGGGACAGACATGGAGGGGGGACATGAAACTGGGGGCAGAGGAAGGGTGTATATGAAACTGGGGGAGAGATGGAGGGGGGCATATAATTTACGGGTGACTGTAGGAGGATTATACTGTGTGGGAGCACACGAAAAATGAATGAGAATGGGCGGAGTCAACATAAAAGTGGGCAGAGCTAAATCTGCTGCAGCGCGCAGAGCGCGCCGCACATTTTGTCCCTCTTTCTACTCTTCAAAAGTTGGGAGGTAAGGCGTTGGTGACGCCACACTCCTGCGTGACGTCACTTGCTTCATCTGCGACATGCAGTGTCCCGACTCCCCCGCCTCCTCCACAAAGGGGCTCACTGAGGCTCTGTCGCCCAAGGGCCCATAAAAAACTGGAGCCGGCCCTGACTGGGTCCCCCCAGTGATGAAGAGGACGGGCAACCAAAAGTCCAGCTAAAGCCTCCTAAGGCACTTACATGACCGGTGCTCCATTCACTTCTATGGCAATTACAGCCCTGAGATTAGACTCCTGACAGCCCATAGAAGTGAATGGAGCGCCAGTGCGCTTGTGTGACCTTTCAGTCCCAACACCCTTCTGATCACTGGGGGCCTGGCTATGGGTCTCCCTGCGATTGGACACTTATCCCTTGTCCTGTGGATAGGGAACCCCTTTAAGCGGTTATAAATAAATAAAGTTGTTGCAGTACCACTTATGCCCCACAGGTGGTGATAACAATCTTTCATTGCTTATGTATGAGCTGCTCTTGCAATCTTCTATCGAGTTGTAAACCTTTTTAGGGTAAAATTGTCCAGAATCTGATTTTTTTTGTAATGTAATATGTTATAACGTTAATAATGCAATATTACGTAACTTTTTCATTTCCATCTTGATTCTCATATAAAAACTGAATTTCGCTTGAGCAGTGATATAAGTGACGTTATGTGACCCCTGATTTTTCTAAATCTCAGCATGTGAATTATACCTACAGAAACGCCGGCGTTGTCCATATAGGTATAACACAGGCTGAAAGTTCGCAGAGGAAAACTCGTCGGACTCTCTGTGAAAAATGCTGCAGAAAAAAATGACGTCTTTCTACCGCGGTCTTTTTTACAAGTTTTTTTTTTTTGCAATGACTTTGCGTCAGGCCTTAGCCTAAAGCAATTTTCTCATCTAGTGGTATGGTCACATGACTGAATTTGGAGCTGGATTCGAGGCGGTTTGCTTGGATGTGCAGACCTTCTGGTCAGCAGCCCACCATGACTAATGTTTATACCAGGGGTAGGCAACCTTTTCTGTTCGGCGTGCCGATTTAAATTAAAAAATCAAAGATGAGGTCCTCGGAGTGCCGGTCAATAATTGTAAAGCTGACGACACCTACACTAAAGTCATATAGCACAAACCGCAACACAGGGGTGCTGTCATACTGCGCTCCCAGCCACATGCGCTTACCACTATTTGCCTGGATACACATGTTCTTTTCCATTAGAAGCAATGTAAGTACATGCGTAACCCACAATTAGTGGTAATGTATGTGACTGGGAGCAGAGGAAGGTCATACCTGTAAAGAGCTGACACACAATGTACCTGTATGCTCCATCTAGTCCTTGGCCGTTAGTAACTTCAGTTTTCTGTAAGGGAGCGTTCACACTACCGTCTGTGTCCGACAGCTAGCGTCCGCTGCTAATGTCTGTTCAAAATCTTGTGCGGATATTAGTATCGGACACTAGCTGTGTCCGTGACATTTTGCATTGATTTAAACGGACACCGGGTGCGTTCTTTTACTGTCCGTGCCTGTCCTTAACTGTCCGTTCACAAAGATGTCTAACTTTTCAAGCGGACAGCAAAACCCGATATGTAGGTTTTTCTGTCCGCTTGAAAAGTCGGACATCTTTGGGAACGGACACTTAAGGACACCCACGAACAGTAAACGAACGCACCCGATGTCCATTTAAATCAATGCAAAATGTCACAGACACAGCTAGTGTCCGATACTAATATCCGCACAAGATTTTGAACAGACATTAGCAGCGGACGCTAGCTGTCGGACACAGACGGTAGTGTGAACGCTCCCTAAGTGAAACGCAGTTTAATTTCAGTCACTTTTAGTTCCTGGCGGTGCAGTAACAGCAAAACCCCAGCCAGAAATTAATCGGTGTCACACTTTCAACAAAGAGAATGCACTGGTGCCCAGGAACTGGATTTGGCTATAATTGCATCTAGTTACAGTGTCACCGTCCAATAGAATCACACTAAGGCTGAGGCCCCACATTACAAAAATGCAGCTTTTTTATTGCAGATTTGGCTGCGTTTTTCTTTCCGTCAAAGCCAAGAATGGCTAGAAAACGAATGGGAAATATATAGGAAGCTTCTTATATGTCTCCCTCCTGCTCAATCTACTCCTGGCTTCGGCTCAAAAAAACCAGCAAAATCTGCAACGAAAAAAAGCTGTTTCTGCAACGTGGGGCTTTAGCCTAAGGCTGAGGCGCAGGGAACACAGCTTTTTTTGTTACATATTTTGCTGTGTTTTTCTGAGCCTAAGCCAGGAGTGGATTGAGCAGAAGGGAGACGTATAAGAAGCTTCCTATATATTTCCCATTCCTTCTGTAGCCATTTTTAGCTTTGGTTGAAATAAACCGCATCAAAATCTGCAACAAAAATGCCACATTTCTGCAACGTGGGGCCTCAGCCTTACGCCTCCTGCATACAAATGGCACGCATGTGGTTTTCACTGACCTATACATTAAAAATGAATTCACAGGGCCGCAAATGTAGACAGATATAGGGGATGTATAGGACAGATATAGGGAATGTATAGGACAGATATAGGGAATGCATAGGACAGATATAGAGGATATATAGGACAGATATAGGGAATGTATAGGACAGATATAGGGAATGTATAGGACAGATATAGGGGATGTATAGGACAGATATAGAGGATGTATAGGACAGATATAGGGGATGTATAGGACAGATATAGAGGATGTATAGGACAGATATAAGGGATGTATAGGACAGATATAGAGGATGTATAGGACAGATATAGGGAATGTATAGGACAGATATAGGGAATGTATAGGACAGATATAGGGAATGTATAGGACAGATATAGAGGATGTATAGGACAGATATAAGGGATGTATAGGACAGATATAGGGGATGTATAGGACAGATATAGGGGATGTATAGGACAGATATAGGGAATGTATAGGACAGATATAGGGGATGTATAGGACAGATATAGAGGATGTATAGGACAGATATAGGGGATGTATAGGACAGATATAGGACCTTCTCCATAGTTTTCAGTTCTTCAATTTGGCCCAGATACACAGCCACAAAAAGAATGGCTGTATATATGGGTCAATTGATATATATCGGTCTGTACTTTTATCCACAGTTGTAGATCTCTCTCTCCCTCTCCCTCTCCCTCTCCCTCTCCCTCTCCCTCTCTCTCTCTCTCTCTCTCTCTCTCAGTACAATTTTGGCATGCACAGGTTTGTAGGGGCATCTGCTCTGCTGCAGAAATGTGAGATAAAGTACTGCCTGTGTAGCCATAGCAGAGTGGTTGATACTGGAGAGAGAGATTGCTGAAGATAGTGCCAGTCTTCATAAATCTCCCCCATAGTGTTTTTACAGTGCAGATAATACACACAGTGATGTCACAATACCTGGATAATGATGATGTCACAATACAAATACAGAGAGAATATACACAGTGATGTCACAGTACAGAGAAAATATACACATTGAAGATGTACACAGTGATGTCACAGTACAGGGATAATACACACAGTGATGTCACAGTACAGGGATAATACACACAGTGATGTCACAGTACTGGGATAATACACAGTGATGTCACAGTACAGGATAATACACACAGTGATGTCACAGTACAGGGATAATACACACAGTGATGTCACAGTACAGGGATAATACACACAGTGATGTCACAGTACAGGGATAATACACACAGTGATGTCACAGTACAGAGATAATACACACAGTGATGTCACAGTACAGGGATAATACACACAGTGATGTCACAGTACTGGGATAATACACAGTGATGTCACAGTACAGGATAATACACACAGTGATGTCACAGTACAGGGATAATACACACAGTGATGTCACAGTACAGGGATAATACACACAGTGATGTCACAGTACAGGGATAATACACACAGTGATGTCACAGTACAGAGATAATACACACAGTGATGTCACAGTACAGGATAATACACACAGCGATGTCACAGTACAGAGATAATACACACAGCGATGTCACAGTACAGGGATAATACACACAGTGATGTCACAGTACAGGGATAATACACACAGTGATGTCACAGTACAGGGATAATACACACAGCGATGTCACAGTACAGGGATAATACACACAGTGATGTCACAGTACAGGGATAATATACACAGTGATGTCACAGTACAGGGATAATACACACAGTGATGTCACAGTACAGGGATAATATACACAGTGATGTCACAGTACAGGGATAATACACACAGTGATGTCACAGTACAGGGATAATATACACAGTGATGTCACAGTACAGGGATAATACACACAGTGATGTCACAGTACAGGGATAATACACACAGTGATGTCACAGTACAGGGATAATACACACAGTGATGTCACAGTACAGGGATAATACACACAGTGATGTCACAGTACAGGATAATACACACAGTGATGTCACAGTACAGGGATAATACACACAGTGATGTCACAGTACAGAGCTAATACACACAGCGATGTCACAGTACAGGGATAATACACACAGTGATGTCACAGTACAGGAATAATACACACAGTGATGTCAGTACAGGGATAATACACACAGTGATGTCACAGTACAGGATAATACACACAGTGATGTCACAGTACAGGGATAATACACACAGTGATGGCACAGTACAGAGATAATACACACAGTGATGTCAGTACAGGGATAATACACACAGTGATGTCACAGTACAGGATAATACACACAGTGATGTCACAGTACGGGGATAATACACACAGTGATGTCACAGTACAGGGATAATACACACAGTGATGTCACAGTACAGAGATAATACACACAGTGATGTCACAGTACAGGATAATACACACAGTGATGTCACAGTACAGGGATAATACACACAGTGATGGCACAGTACAGAGATAATACACACAGTGATGTCACAGTACAGGGATAATACACACAGTGATGTCACAGTACAGGGATAATACACACAGTGATGTCACAGTACAGAGATAATACACACAGTGATGTCACAGTACAGAGCTAATACACACAGCGATGTCACAGTACAGGGATAATACACACAGTGATGTCACAGTACAGGGATAATACACACAGTGATGCCACAGTACAGGGATAATACACACAGTGATGGCACAGTACAGAGATAATACACACAGTGATGTCACAGTACAGGGATAATACACACAGTGATGTCACAGTACAGGGATAATACACACAGTGATGTCACAGTACAGAGATAATACACACAGTGATGTCACAGTACAGGGATAATACACACAGTGATGTCACAGTACAGAGATAATACACACAGTGATGTCACAGTACAGAGATAATACACACAGTGATGTCACAGTACAGGGATAATACACACAGTGATGTCACAGTACAGGGATAATACACACAGTGATGTCACAGTACAGGGATAATACACACAGTGATGTCACAGTACAGGATAATACACACAGTGATGTCACAGTACAGGGATAATACACACAGTGATATCATAGTACAGGATAATATACACAGTGATGTCACAGTACCTGGATAATGATGATGTCCCTGATGAAGGTTTATGCCGTTTCGAATAGCGTGCACCTATAGGAATGAATGGAAGCGGCCGGCATGCATACTTTGCCGGCAACCGGCCGCTTAACGGCTGCATCCATTCATACTTATGGGTGCGCGCTATTCGAAACAGCTGTTTCAAATAGTGTTCGCTCATCTCTAGTCACTAACTTTTTAGACAACTTAGTCTCATTTAATAGAGCTTGTAATTCTGGAACAAAATGTAATTCACTTTATTTAAAGAGGAACGCCCCCTCCCTCTGCTCACACAGCTTGTCCGTAGACGAGCATTATCAGGAGAGGGAGGGGGCGTTCCTCTCGGCTCCACAGTACAGCGCGATTGGCGCCGCGAGGCAGAAGGACGTTCCTGGCTAATGGTCAGAAATGCCCTTCTGACTGTAAAGCGCTACAGTACCGGGACCGATAGCGCTTTACACCGGGCACGGATCGGGAAAGCCGACAGTGCGCTGAATTCAGCGCACTGTCAGCTTTCTGGCAGTATATAACACTGCCTGTGCCCAGATATGGTGAAAGGTCCTCTTTAAAAATGGTGTTACTTGCAGCCTGAAAAACCTCTCTAAAGTTCCTGCCACTAGGTGTCTCCCTTCTAGCTAATTTTCTGTTCACTCCATGTTACTAAGGAAGTCCCACTCATCTGTCTGCACACAGTGAATTGTGAAGGGACCTGCAAACAGCTTTCTCTGTGCACTGGACTGAACATTCTGCACATCTCACTGTTTACAATGTAAGATAAGTCTTCTATGTGCTTGTATCTACTTCTAGCTGCTTCTGTCATTGCTGTTGTGATTTTAGTCACTGACAGTAAGCAGCTTTCCTAACTTTTTTCATAGATTTCACTTTTCCTGTGTCAGGGATCTTTTTTAGTTGCATTATGCCTTCATGTATTAGTCCTATAGTTGCAGATCAGTGTTCCTGGGTCTCCTGTATTATGGCCTCTTGGGCTTTTCTTAGTTCTTTTTTTTTCTAGTTTACAGTTACTCCAGGCACAATTGCATGTTCATAGACCAGTAGCAGTAGTAATGGATAGGGGAGGGTGAAGACTGCTCCTTATTGTATATGCCTACAACCTGAAAAAAGAAATGTTCTGCAGACATAATGGGACTATTAAAGGACACCATGTGTATGAAGGCCAGAGGTGTAATGTGAATCCCCATGCAATATTCAGTAACAGGCACCTACTTGGTATGCGTTACGTATAATACTGTCTGATAATGTAGTAGGGGATCCTTTGGGCCTCCTCAGGTTCCAGGGCTCAGTAGTAGTGACTGCTAGCTTTGCATACCGTATAGCTATGTCCCTGATGAAGGCTTACGCAGGGGCGTAACTACCGTGGTAGCAGTGGAAGCGGCTGCCACAGGGCCCGAGACATTAGGGGCCCGGCGACAGCCGCTACAGCTGCGTTTTTTAATTTTTTCATTTTAATAGGCCGTTACCCCTGGAGTTAACAGGCCCTATTTACTTACCGATCCTGGCTCAGGCCTAGTTGTCTGACGTCTCTGATGTCCCATGACCCCAGCCTGCATCCCAGGTCATGTGACGTCTGACGTCATTGAAGAAGGCTGACAGCGGATGCTGACAGCATAGGAGCCGGAGGACAGGTAAGAAATAATAGTTTTTAATGTTTTTAATTCCCCGGGTCTCCGATTATTATACTTATTATACACAGTGGGGCATAATACTGTGTGCAGGGACCACTATGGGGTACAATACTGTGTGCAGGGACCACTATGGGGTACAATACTGTGTGCAGGGACCACTATGGGGTACAATACTGTGTGCAGGGACCACTATGGGGTACAATACGGTGTGCAGGGACCACTATGGGGTACAATACTGTGTGCAGGGGCCACTATGGGGTACAATACTGTGTGCAGGGGCCACTATGGAGCATAATACTGTGTGTAGGGGCCACTATGGGGCATAATACTGTGTGTAGGAGCCACTATGGGGCATAATACTGTGTGCAGGGGCCACTATGGGGCATAAAAGTGTGTGCAGGGGCCACTAAGGGACATAATAGTGTGTGCAGGGGCCACTAAGGGACATAATACTGTGTGCAGGGGCCACTATGGGGGATAATACTGTGTGGAGGGGCCACTATGGGACATAATACTGTGTGCAGGGGCCACTATTGGACATAATACTGTGTACAGGGGCCACTATGGGACATAATACTGTGTGCAGGGGCCACTAAGGGGAATAATACTGTGTGCAGGGGCCACTAAGGGACATAATACTGTGTGCAGGGGCCACTGAGGGACATAATACTGTGTGCAGGGGCCACTAAGGGACATAATACTGTGTGCAGGGGCCACTGAGGGACATAATACTGTGTGCAGGGGCCACTGAGGGACATAATACTGTGTGCAGGGGCCACTAAGGGACATAATACTGTGTGCAGGGGCCACTAAGGGGCATAATACTGTGTGCAGGGGCCACTAAGGGACATAATAGAGCGCGCAGGAATGCAGAGGAGGGGGTCGGTCGAGGTCTTCAGCGTCGGTGTCGGTCGAGGGGCCCATGTCAAAAGTTCGCCACGGGACCCCGCCATTCCTAGTTACGTCACTGGGCTTATACATATATTTCAACTTTTCATGAAAACTAAGGTAACCTATAACGACCAATGACGCAACAAAGCCGGAAGACAGAAGATTTTACAGCAACAAAGACTGGTGAGTATGCGACGTGGGATTACCCCTTTAAGTTCTTCTGGGCCTTCTTCCAACATCCAGCGGTCCATGTGCTCCTCTTGGTGGTGTCTGGTGCTCCTTTTTGACGTCATGTGCCTGGTGTCACTGCTGAGACCTATGATTGGGACTTAGCAGTGACATGGGTCTGCCAAACATCATTCAAGATAGTCCAAGATGGATTCCAAATGTTTCAGTTTTGTAAAAAATGTAATGAAATGAGTCAAATTGCCCATCTCTACATTGTTAGCCATCTTTTCAGCTCATGCATGTGTAGTCCCAAACAAAAAAAGTCTGATTTAGTCAAAAAAAGTCCCAAGTCAAAAAAAATCTGATTTAGACTGACTAGGTTTTGTAATATCTGTTTTTTCTGGACCATATTAGTAAATCTGCTCCCATGTACCTTGTCTCTACCCCTTCATTTCTGTCTCTCTCTCTTCTCATCTGTTGTATCTCTCTTCAGGTAGGCAATATTCAAGGACTATAGACTTCATCCACCATTACCAGCTAGCAGGAGGACCCGGCTTCGCACAGGTATATTATATTTTATGTTTGTGTACTGGCTCCATAGGAATTGTCCAATTTTGCACTGGTGTATTTTGTATGTGGTTTGTGTGTATGTCCATAAGCGTCATGTCATTATGTGTATCTCATTTTGGACATCAGTGAAAAACCTGTGATCAGTTGTTATGGATACCTGGAGTAAAACTGTATCTAATCCTTCCCCGTGTAGTACTGTGTTTAGACGCAAGTATCTAATCCTTGTTGGTGTGGTACTGTGTGCAGTTGCGAGTATCTAATCCTCCCCCCGTGTGGTATTGTGTGAAGAGGCGCATATCTAATCCTCCAGCAAGTGAAACTGTGTGCAGACGTGCCTATCTAATCTTACGGCCTGTGGTACTGTGTGCAGACGCGCGTATCTAATCCTCTGGCGTGTGGTACTGTGTACTGAGATGCGTATGTAATTCTCTAGCGTGTGGTATTGTGTGCAGAGGCATGTATCTAATCCTGCCCCATTTGGTACTGTGTGCAGACGCAGGTATCTAATCCTCACCTATGTAGTATTGTGTGCAGTGGCGCTTATCTAATCCTCCGGCATGTGGTATTGTGTGGAGAGGTGCATATCTAATCCTCCCCTGTGTGGTACTGTGTGCAGATGCGTGTATCTAATCCTTTGGCGTGTGGTACTGTGTGCAGATGCACGTATCTAATCCTCCCCCGTGTGGTACTGTGTGCTGAGACGTGTATCTAATTCTCTGGCGTGTGATACTGTGTGCAGAGGCATGTATCTAATCCTCCAAAGTGTGGTACTGTGTGCAGACGCACGTATCTAATTCTCCTCTGTGTGGTATTGTGTGAAGAGGCGCATATCTAATCCTATGGCGCGTGGAACTGTGTGTAGACGTGCGTATCTAATCCTACGGCATGTGGTACTGTGTGCAGACGCATGTATCTAATCCTATGGCGTGTACAACTGTGTTTAGACGCGTGTATCTAATGCTCTGGCATGTGGAACTGTAAGCAGACGCGCATATCTAATCCTACAGCATGTGGTACTGTGTGCAGATGTGCTTATCTAATCCTCTGGTGTGTGGAACTGTGTGCAGATGCATGTATCCAATCCCCCGGTGTATGGTACTGTGTAGGGGGGCATTGTGTTTGGAATGCTGTATCTCAGCAACAGTATGTCCGAGCGAGTTGGAGTCTTGTCTTAAACCTCCCCGGATACCTGAAGTATATCTGTACCAAATTTGGTGAAGATCGGTCCAGTCGTTTGGTTTGCAATAGAGAACAGACAGACAGACAGAAATTCAGAATTTTAGAATATAGAGAGATATATAAAATTCTTATAGATCATATAGATCATAATTATTGTTATTATTGCTATGTTTATTAGTATGTTACTCATATATCAGTATTAGGGTGCATTCAGACTACGTAACGCCGGGCGTGTATGACAGCCGTACACGCCGGCATTACGGCAGACTGCCGAACACTTCCCATTCACTTCAATGGGAGCGCTCGTAACAGCGGCGTTTACGAGCGCTCCCATTGAAGTGAATGGGAAGTGTTCGGCAGTCTGCCGTAATGCCGGCGTGTACGGCTCTCATACACGCCCGGCGTTACGTAGTCTGAATGCACCCTTACTATTATTATTATTATTCTGTTTATATTATTTATACATCAGCATGATCATTAGTATTATTATTAATATTATAATTATTAGTATATTACTTATAGTTTAATACTGTAAGGTTACAGTTTGGACTTGACTTATTATTATATTACTTATAGAACAGTTTTATTATTATTATGTTTGTCCTTAGTATAGTTATTATATTTATTAGTATATTATTATCATTATCATTATTATTATTATTATGCTTGTATATTACTTATAGATTATTATTATTATGTTTGTGTTATTTGTATATCTGCATTATCAGTATTATTATTATTATTATTATTATTATTATTATTATTATGTTTGTATTATTTATATATCTGAATCATCAGTATTATTATTATTATTATTATTATTATTATTATTATATTTATTAGTATATTACTTATAGATTATTATTATTATGTTTGTATTATTTATATATCTGCTTTATCAGTATCATTATTATTATTATATTTATTAGTATATTACTTCTAGTGTAACACTGTAGGGTTATAGGTTGGACTTGATAGACGGCTGTTTCCCTCCATCCTCATCTATGTTCTTATGTTACAGGAATGTTCCCAGCTCATTCCTTATTCCCCGTCGTCACATGTGATATTAGATGTGATCCATGCATCTATCGGAGCTGATACACGGCGCGGTCTGTGCACCCGTCTAAGTGCTCTGAAAACTTCAGCCTGAATCATCAAGTGAGAGCAGAGAATCCTCCTCTCATCCCTGGCAGCCAATCACAGCGCAGCCCAATGTCAAACTTTCCTCCAGTGAGATGCAGTGAGAGTGGTCCCTGCCCCCAGCCCTATGCAATCCTGCAGATGAGCCCCCATCCTGTGTGTATAGAGGCGAGCTGCCTATTGGCCGGTGTCTGGCATGTCTATTGTGTGCATGCTAATGCAGCTGCCTGTGTCTCTAGTCTGCTCGTCTATAAGGGACATATGGAGAGAACATCCAGGAGCCAGGGATATGCTGGGCTCACCTAGCCACTCATAGGATAAGACTTACTCAGGGGGAGCACCTGACGGGGAGTCCTGCAATGAGTTGTCTGGATGTTATGTATCATCACCAAGTGTATGGCATGCACCAGTATCTGCCTGGCACGGCAGCTTGTACATCAGCGTATTACCACCACCATCATAACCAACAGGTGAGGCTCTTATTTATCTGTCTGTACAGTTACACAGAATAGTAATGAAATGTTGTAGCATGTTAGATACAAGATAAAAGGCTTTGGGAAGAGTAGTGGGTACCTGTGCGAAGAGTAGTGGATACATGGAGCTGACCCCCGGCTGATGTGGCGGTGCTACATACTGAGCTAATACACTAACATAGAAATAAGGGAGCACCTAGACGAACCTCATGGCCTGTGTCTGCCATCAAGTCTTTATCAATGGCATTAAAACAGTAATGTAGCAGAGCTGAGTTTGTCAGGTGGCAAAAAACATTGTGCTATCATGACACTATGTAATATTATCTATATTTTTACATAGAACTGCAGGTATACCAACAGACAGTTATCACCATCACTAATAATATGGTACTGAAAAATTATATCCCTAATAGGACAAATAATAGGAAAGTATGAAAATAATATCATACTATTAGGATTGTGTGATTGACTGAGGACTAAGAGGAAGCCCTGCGGCAATGACTGCTACACATCTATAGTGCACGTAGTGTCAGCTGACTATCATACCCTCCATATTACTGAATAAGTGCCCTAGAGTACACCCCAGTCTGTATACTGCACTATAGGTCCGGGTGGCCATACTGTGCTAGAGTCAAGTAGGAATTCTAAACTTCTTTGAAAAGTTATCCCAAGGAATTGATCATCTCAATCTGTTATCTATCTATCTATCTATCTATCTATCTATCTATCTATCTATCTATCCCATATCTATCTATCTATCTATCTATCTATCTATCTATCTATCTATCCCATATCTATCTATCTATCTATCTATCTATCTATCTATCCATATGTATTTATCTATTTAAAAACATACAGACATAGAAGATTAACAGTAGACCAGATGGTCCATTGAGTCTGCCATTATATTATTTCCTTTTTATGTTAGTATTTATCCCAGGCGTATTTGTATTCACTTGCTTTACATTTTCCAATCACATCTGCTGGAAATATTATCTATCTATCTATCTATCTATCTATCTATCTATCTATCTATCTATCTATCCATCTATCATCTATTAATTCTATCTGTATTATCTATCCATCTATTTATCTATATCTATGTATCCATCAATCGATCTACCTATATAAATTATCTATCACATATCTATCTATCTATCTATCTATCTATCTATCTATCTATCTATCTATCTATCACCTATTAGCTATATGTCTAATTATCTATATGTCCATATCTATCTATTCTATCTTTGTATCTATCAAGTCTGTCCATATCTATCAATCTCAATCCACACATATTCTCGTATAATAGAGCCAGGATCTTTGCAGTATATTTGGACTTTTGCTAGCATTGGCTCAGGGATAATTCTCCTCCATGGATATAATATGTGAGCAGTGACTGTGACCAGGAGTTACCTCCAGTGTGCAGGAATGTGCAGCTCAGCAGACATAACAGCACCTGGAAGTGACATAACAAGTGGTGTATACAGCGCACTGACTGATAGGCGCTGGGGATAGCATGAAGTACACTGGCCTAATGTAAGTCCTCACCTTCTTATATGTTGTTTAGTGTTGTGTCATAGAGTTCTGTGCAAACATAAGGAATCCTGCAAAATTAACACAACGTGTGGAAAGGAATTAATACACACATATGTGTGATATGTTCGGCTTTACAGGATTGCTACCTTGTCGCAAATACTACAGCCACTAAAGTTCAGTGACACACTGAACTTCGATAATATATATATATATATATATACATATATATATATATATATATATATATATATGCGTGTCTATATATAAAGCTTTATATTATATGTGTATTATATGTGAATATATATATATATATTTATATATATATATATATCTTGTTAAAAAAATAAATTATACGGTAACAATTGTAACAACTTTTGGATATTAAGATGTAGCAGAGCTAAATTTGTTTATACCTGTTTAACCCTCTATAGGACCTCATGATCACCTCCTGAAGGTAATATAGTGGCATTACCTGCAATCCTATTAAAAATCACAGCTAATACATTATGATCCCCATACTGTAAGTTTTGCCACAGCACACACTCAGCTCTGCTACATCCACACAGCTCAGAATTTGTTACTCTTTGCAAAAGGCAAATGTTTAAGCGCTGGCCACGGACTTAGTGGCCCTGGTTATTTCTCATGGCCCCCTATGATCTCTGCTGGCCCTATGTAGTATTAGGGACAGATTGTGGCTAGAAGAATGGTGTCCTCTTATCAGCCTGACAGCAGACTAGAAGCATGCACAGAGCGTGGGTGTGAGGTGGGGCCTGCACTGACTTGGCTCAGACATCGCAGTCATTAGAGACTCCAGAATTCTGTTGTTGCATTCCATAAAGTTTTATCATTATTAAGCATGAAGATCATTCTTTACATGGGAAGTGTCTCTGAGAGAAGGAATCTCGCCAGTAATAGAGAAGTATTCCTAAGCTGTTCTGGCACTATGTGCAACTACAGGAATATTTGGCGGAGTGGACACAATTGTCATACAGTCAGAAAGTATAAGTTTGTACATCCTGTAACTAGTACTGAGCAAAGTATAGTGAGAAGTGCTGTATAGTAGTAATAGCGGGGAGTTAAGGGGGATATGACCATATATCTGGTTGGAGGATGATGAGCCAAAATTGACCAAGTTTAGAGTTGGATACCTGGAAACTATATCTTATATAGTGTGCATGAGGTTCAGGCTCGGACACTGGTCTCTAGAGCTGCATTCCCCATTATATTCCACTAGATATAGGTATAACATAGTGGAAGGGTAGAGTCAAAGCAAACCTGCAACTCCCCTGACATGTTTGTTTTAGCAGATATTTAGCAGACATCTTTTCTTATAACTGTGTTGTGCCGCTCCTTGGTTATTCTTAGAAATTTATGAATGCATTATCCAACTGGGAGTGAATCCTTCACATTGTCAAAGGGGTGTGTCCCTGCATAGTCAGCACTGATTGGACAGTGCCAGAGTAGGCAAGGATACACCCCAACAGGTAGCATCCAACAGTCAATGTATTCATAAATTTCTACCAGGGATGATAGAGGAAGTGCACAATGTTCCAGAATTATTTCATAGGATATAAAGTTATTAACTAAAACACACATTTCTTCAACTGTACTGAGCTACTTGGCTCTGAAGGCCATGTTTTCTTTAGGAAGACTTAGGAAAGGGATAAGGAGCTAAGCAGCAATAATGGAAAGAGAGATGTAATGAAACAACAGTGCAGCCAAGCAGCAGGGAAGGCAAGTAGGATACATGGCTATAAAGCTAGAGGTATAGATAGTAATTTGCTAATCTGTATAGCTAGAGATATAACCAGTAGGACACATGGCTATATTGCTAGTGGTATAATAGTAGGATGCTCAGATGTATAGACAGAGGTATAACCAGTAGGATACAGGATTGCGGCTGTATAGCTAGAGGTATAACAGTAGGATGCTAGGCTGTATAGCTAAAGGTATATCTAGTACAGGGGTTCTTAACCTTGTTTGAGATACCGATCCCACCAGTTTCATATGTACATTCACCGAACCCTTCTTTAGTGATAAATCAAATATGATTTTTTTTCCAAATTCAAGACATAGGTATATGTTTTTTCCTGGTACACAAAATGAACCGTGCATATGGCCTAGGGTTCGATCGAACCCTGGTTAAGAACCACTGATCTAGTAAGATGCATGGTTGTCTAGATAGAGATATAACAATAGGTTGTTTACCTGTATAGATAGAGGTATAACCAGTTGGATGCTCAGCTGTATAGCTAGAGATATAACTAGTAGGATTCTAAGCTGTATAACTAGAGGTATAACCTGTAGGGTGCTCAGCTGTATAGCTAGTGGTATAACCAGTTGGATGCTCAGCTGTATAGCTAGAGGTATAAGAGTAGGATGTTCAGCTATATAGCTAGAGATATAACTAGTAAGATGCTAAGCTGTATAATTAGAGATATAATCAGTAGGATGCTGAGCTGTATAGCTAATGATATAACTAGTAGGATGCTAAGCTGTATGACTAGAGGTATAACAGTAGGATGTTCAGTTGTATTGCTAGAGATATAACCGGTAGGATAGAAGGTTGTATAACTAGAGGTATAACCAGTAGAGTGCTCAGCTGTATAGCCAGAGATATATCTTTTAGGATGCTAGGCTGTATAGCTAGGGGGATAACCAGTAGGGTGCTGATCTGTATAGCTAAAGGTTTAACCAGTAGAAATAGAGAGATTATGCTTCCACTATATAGAACAATAGGGCAACCACATCTGGAATATTGTTTCCAGTTCTGGAGACAACACCTATAAACACATAGATGAAAATGGTGGGGAGTCTGGAACTGTAAAAACATAAAATACAACTCAGGTCACAAACTATAGGGAAAATCTATCACAGCTATCCAGTAGAAAACATTTCCTTTTTGCCCTCAGCAACCAATCAGATCTCAACTTCATTTTTTAACCCTCTCTGGTAAAATTAAAACTCTTCTGTGATTGGTTGCTATGGATAACAAGGACCGATCTGTCTTTGCTAAGTCATATCTTTATTACATTGCACTTAAATGCTGGACATAGTCCTGTGCTTTTTCTTCATTTGAAAATATGGGGAAAAAAATAAGATAATTTTTTTAGCGTCTTAAGATAACATGTGTGAAGATTTGGCTTAGAGAGCAGATAATTGGTAAAATATCCTGGAACTATTTGCATTTTCCACTATTTGGACATGGTTTAGTGTATTGTGCTGTAGCCATTGTCTACCAGACATCTTTAACATTCACAATACGCACAGAGGGAAACAATTTTTGTCTTTTGACATTCTCAAAGGAAACTTGTGGCCTCATAAACATAAAATGAAGGCAAGAGGGGATAAAAATGTAATGGAAAGTTGTAAAAGTTTTGTGCGTAGCTGTGGTAGCTCACTGCGAATTACAACTAGTCGAAAAATGCCGTTCCTGAGTCAGTAGATGTTCTGCACTTTGTATTCCTGGTGCGTTGGTCATCTAAGTGTCTAACAATCCTATACCCCTATTAGTCATAGCGTCTCAAGTAAATTCAGGCCATAACTAAACTTCTTGTACTGATCATTCAGAAGTGTCCATGTAACAAAGTGTCCATATAATAGTCCTATACCCCTATTAGTCACATTGTCTCAAGTAAATTCAAGCCCTAACTAAACTTCTCCATGCCTTCTTCAACCTCCTTTGCCTTTACTTTTGTGCTGGTCATCTATAAGTGTCCATATAACAATCCTATACCCCTATTAGTCACATTGTCTCAAGTATATTCAAGCCATAACTAAACTTCTTCATGCCTTATTCAACCTCCTTTGCCTTACATTTTTGTACTGGTTGTTTATAAGTGTCCATATAAGAATCCTATACCCCTATTAGTCATATCTTCTCAAGTAAGTTCAGACCATATCTAAGCTTCTCTGACCTCCTTTGTATATTTTTGTACTGGTCATATATAAGTGTCCATATAATGTATCCCCTATAATAATCCTCTATTAGCCATATATTCTCATGTAAGTTCAGGCCATAACTAAACGTCTAATCCCCTATTAGTCATATATTCTCATGTAAGTTCAGGCCATATCTAAGCTTCTCCGACCTCTTTTTTATACTGGTCATATATCAGTGTCCATATAATGTATCCCCTATAATAATCCCCTATTAGTCATATATTCTCAGTTCAGGCCATATCTAAGCTTCTCCATTCCCTCTTCTTTCCAGCCCAAGACCTTATTTTTTAACAAATTTGCCCTGAATGGACTCACATGTGAAAAAAAAATCTAGGGTAAAGAAAAAAATTTTAGGGTAAAGGAAATTTTTACATGTACATATAATGATACTATCCCCCTATTAGTCATATCTTTTCACGTAAATTCAAGTCATATCTAAGCTTCTCCTTCCTCTTTCCAGCCCCGGGGATCCAAAAGTACCCAGAATGGACGCACATTAAAAAAAAGTCTGGGGTAAAGGAAACCACCTCCCTTGCCCATCCAATGATACAATCCCCCTATTAGTCGTATATTCTTAAGTAAATTCAAGCCAACGCTAAGAACATAAATTCTCTATACTTTCTCCAGTCTTCTTTGCCTTTCATTTTTATACTCTCCGTTTATAAGTGTCCATATAATCCATACTAAACTTCATGAGATATTGCCCATAGCAATCGCGCCACATTTTTGATTATGGATTTTTGATATTTTGTCATTTCCTTCTCCCATATTAGCATTGTCTTTTGCAGGTGTACACTGTATACATAAAGTCTGTTTTGTTTTATATAGTCCAGAAGGTAAATTTGACCCTATAGGTTAAATAGGTTACTTTTTCAATATTCCTGTTATTATTTTGTCTCTGGCTCAGATATGATAGGATTCCATGGAAGAGAGTGTTCTCTGCAGAAGGTAACATAAGAGAAGGTTGTAGATGTGTTGTCATTGTCCTGCTGGCCGCTGTCACTCACCCTGGTCATTGTCCCTTTTATATGTAGGTGAGGAGGAAGTCACCTCCTGGGCATTGTCAATAAGGGGTGGACAGGACTCACTATTTATCTTACTTAGTAAAAGAAACAACTCTAGATGAATCTTTAGGCTATTGTGTATACAGATGGATATTGGAGTTTTGATATGTTAATACAACTTGATTTTGTTCTTGTGTCCTTACGTCTGTCATGTACATAATGCGGGTAGAGCACATCATGTCGGATGTGATGGGGACACAGAAAGCTTATAGTAGTCCAAGGTTATTAAAACAAAAAGTATTGTATTTATATTGTAGAAATACTTGTAACAGTATCTATCTATCTATCTATCTATCTATCTATCTATCTATCTCTAACCATCTATATATCCATCCATATCTATATCCTATCTATCTATCTATCTATCTATCTATCTATCTATCGCTATCTATCTATCTATCTATCTATCTATCTATCTATCGCTATCTATCTATCTATCTATCTATCTATCTATCTATCTATCTATCTATCTATCTCTATCCATCTATCTATCCATCCATATCTGTCCTATCTATCTATCTATCTATCTATCTATCTATCTATCTATGTCCTATCTATCTATCTATCTATCTATCTATCTATCTATCTATCTATCTATCTCTATCTATCTATCTATCTATCTATCTATCTATCTATCTATCTATTCATCTATCTATCCATATCTATCTTCTATCTATCTATCTATCTATCTATCTATCTATCTATCTATCTATCTATCTATCTCTATCTATCTATTATCTATCTATCTATCTATCTATCTATCTATCTATCATCTATCTCATCTATCTATCTATCTATCTATCTATCTATCTCTAGCCATCTATCTATCCATATCTATCTATCTATCTATCTATCTATCTATCTATCTATCTATCTATCTATCTATCTATCTATCTATCTACAGTCCTATGAAAAAGTTTGGGCACCCCTATTAATCTTAATCATTTTTAGTTCTAAATATTTTGGTGTTTGCAACAGCCATTTCAGTTTGATATATCTAATAACTGATGGACACAGTAATATTTCAGGATTGAAATGAGGTTTATTGTACTAACAGAAAATGTGCAATATGCATTAAACCAAAATTTGACCGGTGCAAAAGTATGGGCACCTCAACAGAAAAGTGACATTAATATTTAGTAGATCCTCCTTTTGCAAAGATAACAGCCTCTAGTCGCTTCCTGTAGCTTTTAATCAGTTCCTGGATCCTGGATAAAGGTATTTTGGACAAACAATTCAAGTTCAGTTAAGTTAGATGGTCGCCGAGCATGGACAGCCCGCTTCAAATCATCCCACAGATGTTCAATGATATTCAGGTCTGGGGACTGGGATGGCCATTCCAGAACATTGTAATTGTTCCTCTGCATGAATGCCTGAGGATTTGGAGCGGTGTTTTGGATCATTGTCTTGCTGAAATCTCCATCCCCGGCGTAACTTCAACTTCGTCACTGATTCTTGAACATTATTCTCAAGAATCTGCTGATACTGAGTGGAATCCATGTGACCCTCAACTTTAACAAGATTCCCGATGCCGGCATTGGCCATACAGCCCCAAAGCATGATGGAACCTCCACCAAATTTTACAGTGGGTAGCAAGTGTTTTTCTTGGAATGCTGTTTCTTTTTGGACGCCATGCATAACGCCTTTTTTTTATAACCAAACAACTCAATTTTTGTTTCCAAAATGAAGCTGGCTTGTCCAAATGTGCTTTTTCATACCTCAGGCAACTCTATTTGTGGCGTACGTGCAGAAACGGCTTCTTTCTCATCACTCTCCCATACAGCTTCTATTTGTGCAAAGTGCGCTGTATTTTTGACCGATGCACAGTGACACCATCTGCAGCAAGATGATGCTGCAGCTCTTTGGAGGTGGTCTGTGGATTGTCCTTGACTGTTCTCACCATTCTTCTTCTCTGCCTTTCTGATATTTTTCTTGGCCTGCCACTTCTGGGCTTAACAAGAACTGTCCCTGTGGTCTTCCATTTCCTTACTATGTTCCTCACAGTGGAAACTGACAGGTTAAATCTCTGAGACAACTTTTTGTATCCTTCCCCTGAACAACTATGTTGAACAATCTTTGTTTTCAGATCATTTGAGAGTTGTTTTGAGTAGCCCATGATGCCACTCTTCAGAGGAGATTCAAATAGGAGATCAACTTGCAATTGGCCACCTTAAATACCTTTTCTTATGATTGGATACATCTGGCTATGAAGTTCAAAGCTCACTGAGGTTACAAAACCAATTTTGTGCTTCAGTAAGTCAGTAAAAAGTAGTTAGGGGAATTCAAATCAATAAAATGATAAGGGTGCCCATACTTTTGCATGGTCAAATTTTGGTTTAATGCATATTGCACATTTTCTGTTAGTACAATAAACCTCATTTCAATCCTGAAATATTACTGTGTCCATCAGTTATTAGATATATCAAACTGAAATGGCTGTTGCAAACACCAAAATATTTAGAACAAAAAATGATTAAGATTAATAGGGGTGCCCAAACTTTTTCATAGGACTGTATCTCTATATGATTGAAGTATTCTATAGTGTAATATAGGATATATTTAGTTGTCCTCTATATGATCTTAAACAAGTTATATCATCGATCAGTATTTTCTATAGGACGGAACTGTCCCTGTGTAAAAGGACTCTAAACCATTGAACACTACCATTTGCTATTGATGTGCCTTCACAGCTCATTGTAGCCCAGCACTTCTATGTATTAGGCCTCTCAATCATTAGGGCGGCTACTACACCATATTGTATACGTAGGTTTCCTTCTGGTAACTTGCTATTCATGGTCCGCAGAGACATATTCCATATAATGTATGGATTACGATAAGCCAGTGTGACCCTGAAGATCATTCTAAATAACCCACCACTTGCCTGTTGTAGAATCTGTACAGAGGATCACTGGCAGCGCCCTGGGACACAGGTTAGGTTTGGGATGTTTGCACCGCAGATTCTGGCACATGTACTCACTTTGTTGTGGTGGAATGGAATTGAAACTATTTGGTAACACATTGTGCCAGAATGCTGTGAGATGTCTGCACGCCTGTTTATTTTTGGGATATTTTTGAGAGTTCCTGGATTCTTGCTCAGTATTACTCTTACATTTCTGTATATGTCTCCTTCAAAGACTAACATGCTTTCTAGTGAAGTCAGTCATTTATTACGGAGCCTTCCTGTGATGCCCATGGTGACTTTCAGCAATCATTCATCTGGTTGTCAGGGTGAGAATAGACATAGTAATGGAGTCAGCAGCAGAACACTGACTGGAAAATGAATGACTGGTCCAAAGCTGGGACCCCCACAGATCATTAGTGCAGGGCTCCCGAGTCCCCCAGTTGTGCTGGGAGGAGGGGGTTTCTCCAGAACAGTCGTTGACTATGCTCCGCTGCTACTCCATATAGCACTATGGTTGTAGGCAAACACCTGGATAATGTAGTGTTTTACTAGTATTACTCCTCTGATTTGGATATACACAGTCCAATCACATTAATGTGACCACCTCTCAAAATCCAGAATAGCCACTTTTGGCAGAGCGGACCACTCCGAGACGTGCAGGAAGAGAGGGGATGTTGTGATGATGTCACTGGGGTGTTGAGCCATGCCGACTCCAGTGCCGTGGCCAGCTGCGCTAGGTTACGCGGTTGAGCATCCATGGCGCGAACAACCCGATTGAGGTGGTCCCACAGATTCTCAATTGGGTTCAAGTCCAGGGAATTTGCTGGCCAAGGGAGTACGGTAAACTCATCCTGGTGCTCCCCGAACCACACACGTACACTGCAAGCTTTATGACACGTCGCATTGTCCTGCTGGTAGATGCCATCATCCTGAGGAAAAACAATTCACCTGTAGGGGTGAACATGGTCCGCAAGGATAGGTGCATACTTGTGTTGTTCCATCGTCCCTTCTACAATGATGATTGCACCAAGATGGCTGATGACACGCGCCTTCTGCGATTGGTTATTTAACGTTGACGTCAAAATTAGGCGGTGCTCACATTAATATGACTGGACTGTGTATGTATAAGCTGATCATATGTGATGTAGCAGTCACACCTAGGACAGAGGGGTAACTGAAGTGGGTGCAGTCATAGCAATTGCACCAAGGCCCTAAGGCCCTGTTGTCTAAGAGTCCTAAATACCTGATACTAGTATAATACTCTAAGAGGTAGGTGGAATCCCCATTAAAGATTTTGCATTGAGGCCCTGGTTTGTATACCCAGAACTAACTATTAATAAGGATAATTCTATTAATTCTAGTTTTTTTTTGTTCCCTCTATTCATTGGCCAAATACATATATAAACAGTAACCGGGGATCAAATTGACCCTTTCTTTCCTTCCTAAAGGAGGAGGAATCCAATAGTCAGGGGTGAACTGTCCATTTGGGCATTTAGTCAGTGCCTGAGGGTCCATGGGGGCAAACAGTTTAAGGGGTTTTACACCTCACAAATATTGGTTAGGAGGCAATAAACGTACGTCAAGGATAAAATCCAGCTTCAACCGCGATGCAACTTCATCCAAACTTCACGTGGTTATAATAAAAAATAACTTTTATTGAACTATATTAAAAAAGTCACATGGTAACTCAGGAATCAGTAAGTAACACAGCTACGCGTTTCGGGAATTACTCCCGTCCTCATGGTATAACAGCATATCTACTCTGACACTATTTAAAATACACCTGATTTTACTGACCCCTCCCAATTTTGTTAACTCGATAAATGCCAAACCATACATATAATATCAACAATAAGTATATAGATCTCAATAACACCACGTACTTATATCATTATTAAACGTTTATTGTACAAATATTGGTGACAGTACTCTCAAAATGGGTTAAAAAATACAAGAACTTGTCCCTGGGTTCTTGCAGGTCTCCGCCTTATGATTTGATCAGCCAATCACTGGGGCAGTTCTGATCTGCCTCATCCTCTGATTGGCCGAGGGGGCCATTCCTTTCTGTTTGGTGAGATCAGTAGGGGCCCGGGATATCCTCAGAATAGGAGCCATGTGGGATCAGTGAGGTACCCATAGGTTCTTATATTATTAATACATTTTGAGCCCATTGGCAATAATTTTTGTCCAGCTACAAAAACAAAAAAAAACAAAAATAAGACCAAAAGAAAAAAAAAATCAAAAACAGCCAAACTGCAAGTCAAAATTTTATGAACGCAAATCAATTATTTCCTTGCTATGTATCATAGTAAGTATTGTAGTAAGGGGTCTATGACTTTTACCTCTTAGACTGAGTTCGGATGGAGTTTTTTGGTCTGGAACTTGATGTGGAGGCCGCCTCAGATTCCGGACCAAAGAACCGGTAGCCGCGACTGGATGCCGGTGCAGTTATGGCACTCTGCTCCGAATTAGGCCCAAATGAATGGGCCTGGTCGGGAGGGAGTGTCTACAGGCGGACTCTGAACTGGCTGCGGAATCCGCCTGAAAGAAAGGGCATATTGCTTATTTTTTCCGCGAGCAGGAACAAACCGCTCTCGGAAAAAAGAGATTACCGGCACCCATTGATTTAAATGGGAGACGTTTTTTGGTCAGGCTTTTGATGCGGACTCCGCATCAAAATCCTGACCAAAAAAACCCCAAAACCAAAAAAAACCCGTCTAACTCAGCCTAAGTCCCCAAATCCCTTTCAGTCCTCCCCTGACAATATTGTCTGTTTTAATTATACAAGATAATAGAATTGCGAACCTTTTTAATGTCACCTCACAGTTAGACTTATGGCTTCATGTTTCTTTCCTCCCCTGTAGAAGAAGATTGCCGCCTACAGTAAAATGCAGGAAGCCTTAGAGATGGCCTTTCCAACCAAGCAAGAAGAGGATGAAAAAGACCAGCCTGCCGAAATGGAATATCTGAACTCGCGCTGCGTCCTCTTGACCTACTTTCATGGCGACATTGGAGCGGTCGTAGATGAACATTTCTCAAGGGCCTTGAGTCAAATGAGAAACTTCAATCCAGAAAATACAGCTTCAAAGAGCAAAACAGGAACAAGTCGAGGTAAACACAAATCTTGAGTTTCTGCCATTACTAAAATTGCTGTTTTATAGAAAGCCATATATAAACTTTAAATTAAAAAAAATTACCATAGAGGACAAAAAAATCTGATTTTTCAAAAATTTCAACTGAACCTCTCAACTCAAAACATAATGCAATCTACAGTCAGCAGGGGGAGCTGCACGGAATAAGATCTCATCTAGTGGGAAATGGTTCAGAATAATGAAAATTATATAATAATAATAATAATTATTATTATTATTATTATTATTATTATTATATTGTATCTATTTAAATGTATTATTTCTATGTTTAGGAGTCCAGTGGGCGGTCTCACTCATGAGCAATAGCCTTCTCCTAATATGCATATAGAGATCACTGTCAATCACTAAATAGGACCGCCCACTGGACTCCTTTTTACTCAATCAAATCTTATAATCTGAATATTTTCCCACAAAACTACATAGCATATTAATCTGCACAGCTCGCCCTGCTCTATAATATGCTGCCTGCAGACCAGACTATGTATTCAATATGACCTGTCCCTTTAATGTTTAGAGTTCATAGATACCTTTAAAATGTAACTAATAAAGTATCAAAACCTTTGGATAAACTGAACAAAAATCCTAAAAGTGAATTATTGTCTAAACTCTATTGTAGATTTATGGGACATCCCACAAGTCATGGGACTTTTCCAACAGTTTTTAAGTAGTTTGTGTCCCTTAAAGGGAATACGGTATAGGGGTCTGATTTTTGCAGGGCTGGCTGCTGGGACCCCTGAAATCATAAGAATGAGGGTTCGGAAGATCCTTATGAACAGAACATTAGCCATTATTATGGAACTGGCAGTCCTATAGAAGTGAATTAAAATTTGGCACTTACAGGGTGAATGCCAAGGGTCCAAGCAGTCCCTCAGTGATCAGACATTTATCCCCTATCGTCTTTCTATGATAGAACAAGTCAATGGAAACCTACATATATATATATATATATATATATATAACTGATAAACAATATCTGACCGAAAAACCAACCTCCCTCCCGCACCGGGTTGCATTTTGGCTGTCCACAATATTGCCTCCCGTCAGTGCCACATGATCCAGGGAATCGTCCCAACATTGTAAGGGGCTGAATCACATGCAAATAACAATCATGTATAACAGATGGAGAATTTAGAGCAACTCTTCGACTCTTGACCTTCAGCTTTAGTAGAGAAAAATTTGCAAGAAAAAAAAAAAGTAGCGATCCTAGAAACACAAACAGTAACACAAAGCTTCACGACTCCTAATATTCTTTCTGTTAGACATGTAAAGGAAAATCTAATCCAGGCATCAGAGACTGTTCCCATGGGATGTTCCCTCTTAAAATAGTTGACATTTTACTTATAATTAGAAAAATGAGTGAGCTTAGCCCCGAACAAGGGAACAAACTCCAGCAAACTATTATTCAGTAGACAAATGTATCCATTCTTGAATATTCTGCTTCCCCTTTTCAGTCATGACTATAAAAGGCGTTCTAGTATGTCACAGATCGATTATATCACTGGGTTTGGAGGACCCTCTTTGTGTATTTGCTTCTCGAAGACGTCCTTGTAGTATGTCGGGTTTACATTGGTCCAATTAGGATGAATGCTAAGGAGGATGCTGTAATGAGAATGAAATGAGAAGAATCCTAAAGGTCACTTTGTAGGAATGATAGTTACAGGGCTAAAAAAACTTTCCCTTGTAGCTTGCCTTCCTGCTAGATGTTCCAAGTCAAGAAACCATAAACCAAGATTATCAAACTAAGTGGAGATGATAAGACTATCCGAGATGGATAAAACACAATAATATACAAAGGATTATTAGCTCATTGCCAGTCTAGATCTGGAGGAATACGTGTCCACAAGACTCTGATCCCATGTCAGGAGAGAGAAGACACCGAACCAGTTCTCGACCGTTCTTGAAGTGTCCAAATACTGTAGGATGTTAGTTCAGGAAAAAAAAAAATTGACAGAAAAATCCAACAGATTTTGCCACCAAATTGCAGCGGATTTTACTCCACTCATAAAAGGGTTAAAATCCACAGTGAAAATCTGCACAATAAAATAAATTTCTGTGGATTTGAAATGTCAATTTCCATGGAAATTTCTCATGGATTTTTTGGATGATATTTGGTATATCCATAGTCTATTTGTCCCATGTGGATATACTCTAGAAATTAGCTCGGATATTTCTCCAATACCAAGTTTTAAAGTAATCTTTATTTAAGATATCATGTTAAAAACATTCAGTGGCTCAGTGGTTAGACTGCAGTACTGGAGTCCTGGGTTCCAACCCCGCCAGGAACAACATCTGCAAGGAGTTTGTATGTTTTCCCCGTGTTTGTGTGGATTTCCTCCCATTCTACAAAGACATACTGATAGGGGAAAAAATGTCCATTGTGATCCCTATAGGGGGCTCACAATCTACATTAAAAAAAAAAAAAAATTCAGGGTACTCATCCGGTTGAAAAAGTCAATGTTTCTATCTTGAAGATTAGTTTGGCTATTAATGTGGAGCTTGTAATAAATGTTACATATGCAGGTATTTAATGTAATAGAAGCCACTGGGATAAATACCTGCATGTGTTGCATTGCTAACATGTTATGTCTAAGGATCCACATGGTCTTGAAATGCGTCAGTGTGGAATTTCTCATCTGTATGCAATCCATGAATTTTTTCACATGATTCTCTAATACAAACTATCTCTGAAACTATGAATGCCTGACAACTGGCTACACTGATTTCCACAGCTACTATCCTAGCTGGAGACTATAATGTAAGGTAGACTCCGGTAGACCATATAGGGGCTTTGTAGAATTTAAAAATTTGTAGCTCATCAAGTTCTGAACCTCACAATCTACTTTGTGGTAGCCTTCAGGTCAATGGTGTTCATCTTCTCCAAGTTGGACGTCAACGTGGTACCGGTTAGTTAGTCTCTAAGTACAAACTCTCTAGGAGAACATATATATATATATATATAGCTTGGAAATTGTGGATTTATATCTTACCCATAGTCGGAGATGCCTGTATGGTGATCCATGAACATTTGTATCCATCAACAAATTTACAAACAATGACAATTGTGAGTCTATAATTAATAAATTAAGGACCCCATATACATTAGACTAAGCACAATGAAAATAGACAATTAAAAATTTAACAATGATCGATTGTTTAAGTCAACCAATGACACCATCTCCTGGAAAGAAGAAGACCATGTTTGAAATCTTCGTGCAGTAGTCAGAAGAAAGATCTTTTGTCCTCAAATGATCTTTCGTGGACAGAATGTTCTCAGAATGTTGTATGAACGTTCCCAGAAACATTGCTTTGTCTTTTTCTCCCATGTCATTGGAAATCTGTCGCCAACTGTATAGGTGACATGGACTATAATGTGTATGACTGCATCTAGGAAACAATCGTCCTCCAGATGATCCGTTATTGGTTCATCAGCCCTCAACCTATTCCTAATTCATATGGTCACCTTTAATATGTACGATTGAGGTCTCTGTAACTTTGTCCAAAATGATTGATTATTGATGTTTTTGTCCTATTTTTATTTTCAGACAGTCCATCAGTATCCTGTCAAAGGACTGGTCTACCTCCATCACTATGGACAAGCTCATATCAATCATCACCACCAGCTTCCTTAAGTGGAGCTCATCCAGACTTTACAACAACGGCCACTGGCACGTTCTCCACCCCTGACCCTAGCAGTTGGTCCGGAGAAAATGTGCATCAGACTATCCCGCATCCTCCACCAGAATCTTGGCATTATCCATTGGCTTCACCGACCAGTTCTACATATGCGCACATGCATGATGTTTACATGTATCACCACCATGCACATCCACATATTCACCATCACCATCATCATCACCATCCCGGATCCCATCTAGACCCACGATACGGACCTCTACTAATGCCTTCGGTGCGTTCAGCCAGGATTCCTGCACCGCAGTGCGATGTAGCTAAGACAGAGCCAAATACAACCACAATGGCTTCGACGGCTTGGGCTGGGGCATTCCATGGCACTGTGGACATCATACCCAGTTTTGGATTTGAGACAGGTAACAGCTTTACGGCCTAAATTGTCACGTTTCTAGACATGTAATGCGGACAGTAAGACTGCAAAGGAAGTCAAATCCAGAACATGCTTCTCTTTCGGGCCTGGGAGAGAACTTTTCCTATAGACCTATAAGGACTTTATGATTGTATTTTCTTATGTGAAACCAAATACCAATTTCCATGTAAATGTTTTGTACGTCATCTAACTCTTTTTTTTTTGGATTTTGACCAAAGCATTCTGTGAATATTTCAAAAACATAGACTGGTTTTATATTAAATATGAATGATTTCTTAATGCGTTTCCTCCAGATTGCTCCAGTTTTTTTGCGTGTGGTCTGTATTCGTGCTTTACAATTCCTCCACTTGAGTGATTGAAACCAGATCATTCTGGGCGAACAGAATAAGTGATCTAATCTACTTTATGGCCAAAAAACAGGTGTGACAATTTTTTGCAGAGTCATTGACTTGCTGTGAACAGTCTATACAACTAGTAGAGTGGAAATATAAAGAGCACTGGCCCGTAATGAGTTATGTAAGTCTTAGAAGGAATTATTTGTAAGTTTTTCTTACGTATTATTATGCGTTTGGATACTTTTTATGGCAATTGCAAATACAAAAGGTGGATAAGAACTCTCATAAGCTGGATTTACAGTCGTAAAGCTAAATTCTTTATAAACTCCATGTGACGTTACACGTAAACCTCATAGGAGGAAAGGCTATAAAATTCAGCCTGTGCCGTATGGTCTAAATATATTTAGTATTGACTGTATCTGTTCTTGTATTCAAGATTTGTGCTGCTTTTTACCACCAGTATGTCTTATAGATATATAAAGGGTACCTGGTACTCGTAACAGGTTAAATTTTTTTGTTGTTGGGGTCCGGTTGGAATGGAGGGACAGGTGCCAAGTAGGGTTGAGCGATCGGGATCGGAAAAGATTGGATTCTGATCGGCGATCAAGCAAATTTCACGATCGGGGTTGGCTGGAAAATGATCGGAAATCAGATTTTGAAATCTCTAAATTGGCTCAACCATAAAAGTGACTTTTCCCATAGAGAAGCATTGACTTGGGTTGAGCGATTGGGATGGGAAAAGATCGAATTCCGAGCAAATTTCACGATTGCGATCGGTTGGAAAATGATCGGAAATCTGATTTTGAAATCGAACCTGAAATCGGCTGAGCTTTGCGTCCCCTTAGTCTTGTTTGGCTCTACATGAAGAGATGGGGTTAATAGTATCTAAGAAATATGCTAACACTGACTGGTGGAGTGTGACTGGTGTGACTTAAGGCTCCATTCACACAGAGTAACGTTGGCGTTTTTTTGTGCTTATTTTGTGCTTATTTTGGCACATAGCGCCGCGTAAACACCGCGTTAACGCCGCGTTTGCACTGCGCTATTTTGCGGTCGCATTGTATGGCGCAAACGCGGCGTTAACGCGGCGTTATGTGACGCTATGTGCCAAAATAAGCACAAAATAAGCACAAAAAACGCGGTTACTCTGTGTGAATGGAGCTTTAGTGCTGCGGCCGGCCCCGTCTCAGTCCTTCCCTGTCCAGTGATATTCCTAGCCACCGAGTAAATGTTGCCGTGCTGCTGTTGTGCCAGTTAAAAAGCTCCGTAGGGCCTCAGTACAAGAGCGGGATTATTGGACGTTCCTGCAGTTTGACCCCCACCGATCATAAAATAATTCCATATCACAACCATATACTGTTATTTTATAATGGGGAAACCCTTACCACTTTTCAATTTTGTGGGAAAATAGGTTATCTATTCTTTTTCTTCTTTTTTCACCTATCAAGAGTATAATTCCAACACCCAGTACTCCCGCTGATCAGCTGTTTAAAGGGTGCTTGTGTAATCTCTGTGAGATGAGGCTGAAACTACATTACACAACCACATAGAAACAGACCATGTCCAATGCTAAAGAGTCATCTCTGAGCTCACACAAGTGTCATGGCCCCTTCAAACAGAAGATCAGCATGGGTACTAGGCTTCAATCCCCCACTGATGTCTTATTCATAACCTAACCTAAGCACAAGCCATCAACAAAAAAGAATTGGACCGCCCCTTTAAATCCTCACCATTCAAGTGAACGCCATATAAGAATACATGTAGGTGATAGAGCCAGTGTACGTCATAGGAATGCTTGGCTTGCATACCTGATACAACAGGGCTGGCTGTCTAACTATATTCAGGGAGCTATAGTAAATGCCAAGGATCAGAAACCTCAGCACTGAACACACAGGAGGACAAGACAGGACAGGACAATCCAGGAATCCCGTGCACTATACATATTTATCATGGGATTAAGAAGCCAGATACCACAAAAAAATAGGTCTTAGACTACTATGGCGACTAGTGTACATGCATGTTTAAGTACTGCAAGAAGGACTTTTCTCTCTGCTACTTTATGGGAAAAACCAATTATAGTCCATGGGTCTCCGCTTATAACCGCTTTTTAAGCAAATAGGGTTTCTGTCTTTCTGTTACCCAAGCAGGCCCGAAGGACGAAAAGCCTAGTGTGAACCTAGTGTTGGCCTGAATGCCCAGTAGAATACACGGGAAGAATATGCAAATCTGTCTCCCAAGATGTAAACAGGGAGACAGTGCCTCTGTTATGCCGCCCTCTATGGGAAGCACCCTGAACACCATGCCTGACTTTCCCAGAAGTCTTTACTGTATAATGCGGGGTTATAACCAAATCAATTTCTCAGCTACGCTGGCACCGTTTCTGTCTCTTTGGACTTCATCAGCGCAGCCTAGAGAGAACTGAATTGGTAGAAGTGGGAGGCTGAGAGTCCAGATTATGGGATAATGTCCATCCTTAGGAAGAGACCACCTTCTCAGGTGTGTGGAGACTTATACAGCCATAGTTGCTCCACTGCAAGGTGGTCTCTCCCTAAGGATGGACGTTATCCCCATAATCAGTAGTATACAGTACAGCTTCTGCTGTATTCTCAGTAAAAGAAGCATATTCAGTTCACTTATTGTATTATTATTTGGATTGATGACCCAACTCCTTTAAAGTTATCCCATATCTACTGGATACAGGAGTCACACAGAACTGAATTGAGAAGTTGTGTACAAATGACCTGCCTTCATTAACACAGGGCTACAAGTCACCCCCTCTCCCCCACCTTCTCATGTTAAGCGACAGTCTCAGTGATGAGAACCCGCAGGTCAGTTATTCTGATATTCAGATACCATTTTGGCAGGACAAAGGCTTTTCATCTGTTTCTGAGAGATCATAGGCAGCAGCATTTATAACAGAACAAGTGGATGTCCCATTACTGACTGCTAGAAGACAAGGAATTAGCTCTCCACTCCATGCGGCTTCATCCTGGACTATTATACTTATCATTGTCACAGATCAGGGATGAAGCAGCAAGGAGTGCTGAGATGATTATATAATTGATTTTCCCTAACCACTTGGATTATGTATTAGGACATCTACCTCTTACTCCTATAAATGCTGCGCTCTGAGGAGGAGAAGGAAAGCCTATGTCCGGTCTAAATGATATCCCAGCTTCTTTCAGTGGGGATACAACAGAAGCTGTACTGTATTCTATATACCTATATAGTATTTTGAATACATGAGTTGCCGTCACAAGCAAATAATAGTATTATATCTCTAAGGAAATATTATCTTTTTTAATTAAAAATACTTTACAAAGTTATTCTAAAAGACATATTCAGTTTACCTGAAGAATATGTCAAGTAGTGAGAACAATTGTGAGAACAAACTGCAACATATGCAAGCCGATTTATTTCTATTCATAATCTTCTAATTTAGCATTTTTTGAGATAAATTTTAGTCTGGATTCGCATGCAGCATTATTGGGCAATTGGCAAATTGCAAAACTGCAATTGCTTTACTATCACTTGTTGTGGTTTTGCATTGTAGTTATTGCCTCCTCAAGTTTTACATGTGAAATAGTTTTTTTAAATGTTTCACTTTTAAAATCTGTGTAGCCAGAAACTAAATTAGATAGATAGATAGATAGATAGATAGATAGACAAATACTGTAGATAGATAGATAGATAGATAGATAGATAGATAGATAGATAGATAGATAGATAAACAGACAGACATGCTATAGATATATACTGTAGATGTATGATAGATAGATAGATAGATAGATAGATAGATAGACAAATACTGTAGATAGATAGATAGATAGATAGATAGATAAACAGACAGACATGCTATAGATATATACTGTAGATGTATGATAGATAGATAGATAGATAGATAGATAGATAGATAGATAGGAGATAGATAAATAGATCGATACTATAGATAGACTGTAGATAGATAGATAGATAGATAGATAGATAGATGATAGATAGATAATAGATAGATAGATAGATAGATAGATAGATAGATAGATAGATACTGTAGATAGATAGATAGATAGATAGATAGATAGATAGATAGATAGATAGATAGATAGATAGACAGACAGACATGCTATAGATATGTACTGTAGATGTATGATAGATGATAGATAGATAGATAGATAGATAGATAGATAGATAGATAGATAGATACTATAGATAGACTGTAGATAGATAGACATATACTGTAGATAGATAGATAGATAGATAGATAGATAGATAGATAGATAGATAGATAGATAGATAGGAAATAGATACATAGATAGATACTATAGATAGACTGTAGATAGACATATACTGTAGATAGATAGATAGATAGATAGATAGATAGATAGATAGATAGATAGATAGATAGATAGATGCTGTAGATAGATAGATAGATAGATAGATAGATAGATAGATAGATAGATAGATAGATAGATAGATAGATAGATGCTGTAGATAGATAGATAGATAGATAGATAGATAGATAGATAGATAGATAGATAGATAGATAGATAGATGATAGATACTTTAGATAGATAGATACTGTAGATAGATAGATAGATAGATAGATAGATAGATAGACAGATAGATAATAGATACTGTAGATAGATGATAGATACTGTAGTTAGATATAGATAGATAGATAGATAGATAGATAGATAGATAGATAGATAGATAGATATCTCCTGTTTTGAGCCATAGGCTATAGGTAAGTGTAGAGGAATCCACTGTGGTTTGCCTGCAGTATTGCGGTCTGTGTGTGATTCTCGGTCTCCGTTCTCTGACTATATGAATGATGATGAATGATCATGTAACGTGTGATGGATTTTGCTATTTATTTTGCTTTCCATCCCTTCTCATATATACTGAACCATTGAGGAGCTCAGAGCAGAATTCTCCTGGTGTAGAGTAAAAACACGCAAGAGACTCTGAAAATAAGCAAAGTAACCAGACATAAGTCTCCCCAGTATTGTGCTGTAGGTAGGTTACAAAGAGATCTGCTGAGCGCTGCACTAAAGCTTTAGCACCTCGGGAAACTCACATTCTGTAATAATTACAGTCTGCAAGACGTCTCTCAACAGGAACATGCAAATTATTAGGCTGGAATTTATGGATGGCTGTAGCATTGTAACAAACAGGTTAGCAGATGGCTTCATCGGACGGGGAAAAGAAGGATCCTATTCTTATAGAATATTCTGGAATTTCCCATGTGCACTTTTTACTGTTATACTTTTCAATTCATTAGCAAAATCAATTACCATGGCTGTAGAAATCTGATATATCAGTCCGTGGAGCTAGGATGGAAGATAATCCTTATTAAAGGGAACCTTACACATTGTGTATGCAGTCTAATCTGCGGGCGGCATGTTATAGAGCAGGAAGAGCTGAGCAGATTGATGTATTGGTTGGTGGGAAAAGACTCAGCGTAACCCGACATTTATCCATATAAACCTCTGCTCATTCTAGGCTTAGGAGTCCAGTGGGCGGTCCTACTTAGTGGTTAACATCCTTCCCTGTGTTAGTTTGCATATAGAAATAATTGTCAATCAAAGACTAGAATCTCCCACTTATTGACAGCTATCTTGGCATGCACACTTATATGGGGAAACATCTTTTATCGAGTAGGACCACCCACTTGACTACTAAGCCCAGAATGACCAATGATTAAATGTATAAAGTACAGACTATACTAAATCTTTACCAGTTTATAACATTTATATGGAAATTGTTATTATCAATCTTAAATATCATAATATAGGTTTTTGTTATAGAGATTAGGTTAAAGGATTATGTCCTTGTTGCCAAGTTCTCCCGTATGTTTAGGATAGGGGGGAACTTGCAGACTGGTGGGGGTCCGACCACTCAGACCATCACTGATCAAGAGAATGGGGTAGTCTTGCCCCCCCTTTCTGAAATGGACACAGCTCTAGGAGTCTTAGAGAGTCTTAGACATAGCTCTAGGAGTAGAGATGAGCGAACAGTAAAATGTTGGAGGTTCGATATTCGTTTCGAGTAGCCCCTCAATATTCGACTACTCGAATCGAATATCGAACCCTATTATAGTCTATGGGGGGAAAATGCTCGTTTCAGGGGTAGGCAACGTTCCATCAAATTATACTTACCAAGTCCACGAGTGAGGGTCGGGCTGGATCCTCCGAGAAGTCTTCTCCGTGCAGCGTCCCCGCAGCGTCTTCTGGCTCTTCATTCACTGTGCCAGGCATCGGGCCTGGGCAGAGCCGACTGCGCATGCCCGCACTACAAGCGGACATGCGCAGTCGGCTCTACCCAGGCCCGATGCCTGGCAGAGTGAATGAAGAGCCGAAAGACGCCGCGGGGCAGCTGCACGGAGAAGACTTCTAAAGGTAGGAGAAGAACCAGCGTTGATTGGCCAACTGTATAGCATTCAGCCAATCAATGCTGGTTCTGCATCGAACTTTTACATTCGAATAGCGAGTGGAACTCGATCGAGTACGAGTATTTAGAATACCTTAGTATTCTATCGAATACCTACTCGATCGAGTACTACTCACTCATCTCTATCTAGGAGTCTTGGAGATTGCCAAGTGTTCTATGGAGATGAACAAATTGGTTCTTAGTAGAGATGAGCGAACAGTGTTCTATCGAACTCATGTTCGATCGGATATTAGGCTGTTCGGCATGTTCGAATCGAATCGAACACCGCGTGGTAAAGTGCGCCATTACTCGATTCCCCTCCCACCTTCCCTGGCGCCTTTTTTGCTCCAATAACAGCGCAGGGTAGGTGGGACAGGAACTACGACACCGGTGACGTTGAGAAAAGTAGGCAAAACCCATTGGCTGCCGAAAACATGTGACCTCTAATTTAAAAGAACAGCGACGCCCAGGTTCGCGTCATTCTGAGCTTGCAATTCACCGAGGACGGAGGTTTCCGTCCAGCTAGCTAGGGCTTAGATTCTGGGTAGGCAGGGACAGGCTAGGATAGGAAGGAGAAGACAACCACAACAGCTCTTGTAAGAGCTAAATTCCAGGGAGAAGCTTGTCAGTGTAACGTGGCACTGACGGGCTCAATCGCCGCAACCCAGCTTTCCCAGGATCCTGAATGGAATACACTGTCAGTGTATTCCCGTATACCCGATATATACCCCGATACCCGTTCCAACGGTGTGCCCCCCCACCTTCACCCCAGAAATACCCTGCAAGTCCCCTAGCAATAGAATTGGGGCTATATACACCCACAACTTTTACTACTGGTATACAGTGCCATTGTCTGACTGGGAATTCAAAGAATATATTGGGGTTATAAATACCCTCATTTCTTGCTACTGCCATATAGTGCCAGTTTCTGACTGGTAATTCAAAGAATATATTGGGGTTACGTGCACCCACAATTTTTACTACTGGTATACAGTGCCATTGTCTGACTGGGAATTCAAAGAATATATTGGGAATACAAATACCCTCATTTCTTGCTACTGCCATATAGTGCCAGTGTCTGACTGGGAATTCAAAGAATATATTGGGGTTACGTGCACCCACAATTTTTACTACTGGTATACAGTGCCATTGTCTGACTGGGAATTCAAAGAATATATTGGGAATACAAATACCCTCATTTCTTGCTACTGCCATATAGTGCCAGTTTCTGACTGGTAATTCAAAGAATATATTGGGGTTACGTGCACCCACAATTTTTACTACTGGTATACAGTGCCATTGTCTGACTGGGAATTCAAAGAATATATTGGGAATACAAATACCCTCATTTCTTGCTACTGCCATATAGTGCCAGTTTCTGACTGGTAATTCAAAGAATATATTGGGGTTACGTGCACCCACAATTTTTACTACTGGTATACAGTGCCAATTTCTAACTAGGAATTCAAAATGCGCAAGGCTCCCGGAAAGGGACGTGGACGAGGCCGTGGGCGAGGTCGGGGGAATGGTTCTGGGGAGCAAGGTAGCAGTGAAGCCACAGGGCGTCCCGTGCCTACTCCTGTGGGGCAGCAAGCATTGCGCCACTCCACAGTGCCAGGGTTGCTTGCCACATTAACTAAACTGCAGGGTACAAACCTTAGTAGGCCCGAGAACCAGGAACAGGTCTTGCAATGGCTGTCAGAGAACGCTTACAGCACATTGTCCAGCAGCCAGTCAGACTCTGCCTCCTCTCCTCCTATTACCCAACAGTCTTGTCTTCCTTCCTCCCAAAATTCCGAAGCTTTACAGAACAATAACCCAAACTGTCCCTGCTCCCCAGAGCTGTTCTCCGCTCCTTTCATTGTCCCTCAACCTGCCTCTCCACGTCACGATTCCACGAACCTAACAGAGGAGCATCTGTGTCCAGATGCTCAAACACTAGAGTCTCCTCCATCTCCGTTCGATTTGGTGGTGGATGACCAGCAACCCACCCTCATCGACGATGATGTGACGCAGTTGCCGTCAGGGCATCCAGTTGACCGGCGCATTGTGCGGGAGGAGGAGATGAGACAGGAGTTGGAAGAGGAAGTGGTGGATGATGAGGACACTGACCCGACCTGGACAGGGGGGATGTCAAGCGGGGAAAGTAGTGTGGATGTTGAGGCAGGTGCAGCACCAAAAAGGGTAGCTAGAGGCAGAGGCAGAGGTCAGCAGCTTAGGCGAAGCCAGGCCACACCCGGAATCTCCCAAGATGTTCCAGTTCGTACCCACCTCGAGGGCACGTTTCTCGAAGGTGTGGAGTTTTTTCAAGGAATGCGCCGAGGACAGATATAGTGTTGTCTGCACAATTTGCCTCTCGAAATTGATTAGGGGCTCTGAGAAGAGCAACCTGTCCACCACTTCAATGCGCCGTCATTTGGAATCCAAGCACTGGAATCAGTGGCAGGCAGCAACGGCAGGACAAAGGCCGCCTGCCGTTCACGCCACTGCCACTGCCTCTGCCACTGCCTCTGCCTCTGCCACTGCCACTGCTGACTGTGCTGGCGATGCACTCCAGAGGACGAGCCAGGACACCACTTCATCTGCCTCCGCCACTTTGTTGACTTCTACCTCATCCTCCCCTGGTCCTGTCTTATCTCCTTCTCCTGCACCATCAAAGGCACCATCAGGCGTTTCTTTACAACAACCCACCATCTCTCAGACATTGGAGCGGCGGCAGAAATACACTGCTAACCACCCACACGCGCAAGCCTTGAACGCCAACATCGCTAAACTGCTGGCCCAGGAGATGTTGGCGTTCCGGCTTGTTGAAACTCCCGCCTTCCTGGACCTGATGGCAACTGCGGCACCTCGCTATGCCGTCCCTAGCCGTCACTACTTCTCCCGGTGTGCCGTCCCCGCCTTGCACCAGCACGTGTCACTCAACATCAGGCGGGCCCTTAGTTCCGCGCTTTGCACAAAGGTCCACTTGACCACCGACGCGTGGACAAGTGCATGCGGACAGGGACGCTACATTTCACTGACGGCACACTGGGTGAATGTAGTTGAGGCTGGGACTGCTTCCCAAACTGGCCCGGTGTACCTCGTCTCCCCGCCTAACATTCCTGGCAGGGACACGAGAAGAACACCCCCCTCCTCCTCCTCCTCTACCGCCTCCTCCTCCGCCACCGCCTCCTCCTCCGCTGTTAGATTGACCCCAGCTACGAGTTGGAAACGTTGCAGCACTGGCGTTGGTAGACGTCAGCAGGCTGTGCTGAAGCTGATCAGCTTGGGGGACAGACAGCACACTGCCTCCGAGGTGAGGGATGCCCTCCTCGATGAGACGGCAATATGGTTTGAGCCGCTGCACCTGGGCCCAGGCATGGTCGTTTGTGATAACGGCCGGAACCTGGTAGCAGCTCTGGAGCTTGCCGGACTCCAACATGTTCCATGCCTGGCCCACGTCTTCAACCTAGTGGTGCAACGTTTCCTAAAGAGCTACCCCAATGTTCCAGAGCTACTGGTGAAAGTGCGGCGCATGTGCGCCCACTTTCGCAAGTCGACAGTAGCCGCTGCTAGCTTAAAATCTCTCCAGCAACGCCTGCATGTGCCACAACACCGGCTTTTGTGCGACGTCCCCACACGCTGGAACTCAACGTTTCAGATGTTGAATAGAGTGGTTGAGCAGCAGAGACCTTTGATGGAATACCAGCTACAAAACCCTAGGGTGCCACAAAGTCAGCTGCCTCAGTTTCACATCCATGAGTGGCCATGGATGAGAGACCTTTGTGACATCCTACGGGTCTTTGAGGAGTCCACAAGGAGGGTGAGCTCTGAGGATGCGATGGTGAGCCTTACAATCCCGCTCTTGTGTGTTCTGAGAGAATCCCTGATTGACATCAGGGATAACTCAGATCACACAGAGGAGTTAGGGATAGCATCCGATCCGTCACAGCTGGAGAGTAGGTCCACACATCTGTCCGCTTCACTGCGTTTAATGGAGGAGGAGGAGGAGGAGGAGGAGGAAGAAGAGTTGTCCGATGATGTGATGGTGATACAGGAGGCTTCCGGGCAACTTCGAATCGTCCCATTGTTGCAGCGCGGATGGGTAGACATGGAGGATGAGGAGGAAATGGAGATTGAACTTTCCGGTGGGGCCAGAGGAGTCATGCCAACTAACACTGTGGCAGACATGGCTGAGTTCATGTTGGGGTGCTTTACAACCGACAAGCGTATTGTCAAAATCATGGAGGACAACCAGTACTGGATCTTTGCTATCCTTGACCCCCGGTATAAAAACAACATCTCGTCTTTTATTCCGGTAGAGGGGAGGGCCAATCGCATCAATGCTTGCCACAGGCAATTGGTGCAGAATATGATGGAGATGTTTCCAGCATGTGACATTGGCGGCAGGGAGGGCAGTTCCTCCAGTAGGCAACCAAGTTCTCACCGGTCCACACAAACGAGGGGCACACTGTCTAAGGTCTGGGACACCTTGATGGCACCCCCTCGCCAAAGTGCCGCCACGGAGGGTCCTAGTGTCACCAGGCGTGAGAAGTATAGGCGCATGTTGCGGGAATACCTTTCCGACCACAGCCCTGTCCTCTCCGACCCCTCTGCGCCCTACACGTATTGGGTGTCGAAGTTGGACCTGTGGCTTGAACTTGCCCTATATGCCTTGGAGGTGCTGTCCTGTCCTGCCGCCAGCGTACTATCTGAGAGGGTGTTCAGTGCAGCCGGTGGCATCATCACTGACAAGCGCACCCGTCTGTCAGCTGAGAGTGCCGACCGGCTCACTTTGATAAAAATGAACCACCACTGGGTAGAGCCATCATTTTTGTGCCCACCTGTGTAAAGCACCCCAACATGAAACTCCATGTCTGTACTCAACCTCTCCAATTCCTCCGCATCCTCATACTCATCCACCATAAGCGTTGCACAATTCTGCTAATACTAGGCTCCCTCCACCCTGATTTCCCCCAACTCTGCTGGTTAGAGGCTCCCTCCACCCTGATTTCCACCAACTCTGCTGGTTAGAGGCTCCCTCCACCATGAATTTGCCCAAACTGGGCTGTTTAGAGGCTCCCTCCACCATGAATTTGCCCAAACTGGGCTGGTTAGAGGCTCCCTCCACCATGAATTGGTCCAAACTGGGGTTTTTAGAGGCTCCCTCCACCATGAATTGGTCCAAACTTGGCTGTTTAGAGGCTCCCTCCACCATTAATTGGTCCAAACTGGGCTGGTTAGAGGCTCCCTCCACCATGAATTGGTCCAAACTGGGTTTTTTAGAGGCTCCCTCCACCATGAATTTGCCCAAACTGGGCTGTTTAGAGGCTCCCTCCACCATGAATTGGTCCAAACTGGGCTGGTTAGAGGCTCCCTCCACCATGAATTTCCCAAAACTTGGCTGTTTAGAGGCTCCCTCCACCATTAATTGGTCCAAACTGGGCTGGTTAGAGGCTCCCTCCACCATGAATTTGCCCAAACTGGGCTGTTTAGAGGCTCCCTCCACCATGAATTAGTCCAAACTGGGTTTTTTAGAGGCTCCCTCCACCATGAATTGGTCCAAACTGGGCTGTTTAGAGGCTCCCTCCACCATGAATTTGCCCAAACTGGGCTGGTTAGAGGCTCCCTCCACCATGAATTGGTCCAAACTGGGCTGGTTAGAGGCTCCCTCCACCATGAATTTGCCCAAACTGGGCTGTTTAGAGGCTCCCTCCACCATGAATTGGTCCAAACTGGGTTTTTTAGAGGCTCCCTCCACCATGAATTGGTCCAAACTGGGCTGTTTAGAGGCTCCCTCCACCATGAATTTGCCCAAACTGGGCTGGTTAGAGGCTCCCTCCAACATTAATTGGTCCAAACTGGGCTGGTTAGAGGCTCCCTCCACCATGAATTTGCCCAAACTGGGCTGTTTAGAGGCTCCCTCCACCATGAATTTGCCCAAACTGGGCTGTTTAGAGGCTCCCTCCACCATGAATTTGCCCAAACTGGGCTGGTTAGAGGCTCCCTCCACCATGAATTGGTCCAAACTGGGTTTTTTAGAGGCTCCCTCCACCATGAATTTGCCCAAACTGGGCTGGTTAGAGGCTCCCTCCACCATGAATTGGTCCAAACTGGGTTTTTTAGAGGCTCCCTCCACCATGAATTTGCCCACACTGGGCTGGTTAGAGGCTCCCTCCACCATGAATTGGTCCAAACTGGGGTTTTTAGAGGCTCCCTCCACCATGAATTTGCCCAAACTGGGGTGTTTAGAGGCTCCCTCCACCATGAATTTGCCCAAACTCTGCTGGTTAGAGGCTCAATCCACCCTGATTTTCAAAACAAATGTTGGTGCCAACCTCAACTTACTACAAGGGCCAAATTCACTGCTGGTGACAAGCTCTCCTCACTGCAAGTGCCAAATACACATGTTTCAAGGTGTTTTCCTACTGTCAGAGAGGTGGTATTGAGTGTGTAAAGTGTGTAGTTGTTAGGCTGTGATGTTGGGGTAATAGAGGGTCTTTGGTGTGTTAGATGCCCCCAGACATGCTTCCCCTGCTGTCCCAGTGTCATTCCAGAGGTGTTGGCATCATTTCCTGGGGTGTCATAGTGGACTTGGTGACCCTCCAGACACGGATTTGGGTTTCCCCCTTAACGAGTATCTGTTCCCCATAGACTATAATGGGGTTCGAAACCCATTCGAACACACGAACATTGAGCGGCTGTTCGAATCGAATTTCGAACCTCGAACATTTTAGTGTTCGCTCATCTCTAGTTCTTAGCCAACTGGATTCAACGTGAATGTTCCAAATTGTTCAGTTGTTTTAGTTTTTTTGGATATCGTAGAGGACCACTGGTGGATTCATCAGTCAGTCCGAGCATGTTGGGTCAGATTTAGTAAGCCTCTACGCCACGTATCTATAAAGCTCTAGTCTTGATGAATCCCCATTATCTTATACAATGCCACACATGAGTGGTCCCTATTATGAGCCCCATTATAGCATATTTTGGGCTGCCCATTGACAAGGAGAACGGTAACATCCACTTTCCCATTTATTCAAGTATTTCCAAGAAGAATAAAAGAGGAAAGTACAGCGCAGACTTCCGAGAACAGATATTATTTCATGGAAAATACAAGTATTTATGTCTGAAGGTTTAATGGGAATTAGAAGACAAGTCATTCTCATCTTGAGACATTGTGCTTATCTTTTGCTTCTTGGTATTATGACATATAATTACTTAAGTTTCCTAATATTATTTTACAGTAATTAACCATCAGATGCAGCATCTAGGAATTCTAGTTTTCTATGTATGTAATGTGATCATGGGGACAAATGCTAAAACTGGTGAAAGACCCAAGAACATTCCAGGAAAGATTGTTTGTCGATCCATCAAAGTCATTGAGCATGTATAGTATGAGCAACACGAACAACCATAGAGGTCGATACAGACTGAAATGTGTATGGCTGTGTCCGCCATATACACGCCCAACAGACATTTACTCATTTAAAGGGTATTAGGGTAAGTACACACATTCAGGTTCTGTTGATGCAGTTTTTGAAGTCAGAACCTGCATTGAGGAATAAAGAAGTATCACCAGTCTTTTATAGGCTCTCACCCATTTTGATCCACATCTAGTTTTGGTATCAAGAATACCTTAAAGGGGTTGTAATTGACTTACCTGGTCTGGGGATCGCTGAAGATGGACCTGAGAATTTCAGAAACTTCACAACTCCTGGGTCACATGACCATAAGCCAGTTCCGCTTCCCTGGGTCTTTCCATCTCTCCCTCAATGTAACAGGTAATTAATTACTTCTGTGTAGGGGGTGGCTGATTACCTTTGAGATTATGGGAGGAGGGGGCGGAGTGACCTAAGGGGGTTGAGCAACCAAGTGGGTGGAGCGCTACTTCTGATCATGTGACCTGGGGGACATGACATGGCTGGAATCCCTGGCTTCAGACCAAGTAGTTCGAATACAACTCCCTAGACAACCCCTTTAATATTTTCCGTACCCTTACTATTATAACATCAACCTACTTCTATCTAATGTGTACAGTATGGCTACCTTTAACCCCTTATGAGCATAGTGTATTTGGGACTTCAGGACATGACAATGGTTTTCAGTTGAAAAGACAAAACATTTCTCAGTCCACCTATGAGGTTTTGTTTTTTGCAGGATAGGTTGTAATTTTCAGTGCCATCATTTTAGTGCACATATAATACACTGTCTAACGTTTATTCATATTTTTAAGAGATTAGTTTGAAAAAAAACATAGAAATTGTGATTTTTTTTGTGCAATTCCATGTGCAGTATAAATGACGATGACATTGTCCAGGTCAATATAATTGCTATGAAACCAAATTCTATGTTTTGATGTAATTTCCCTTTGCTCGATAAAAACACATTATTTCTTTTGTTGCTGCATTCATTGGACCCATCCGAATTTAATTTTTCCACCCACAGAGATACGACAGGGCTATTTTTAATTATTATTTATGAGGTTTATTTTACAAAAAAACAACACCCCCCCCCCCCCCAAAAAAAAAAAAAAAAAAAAAACACTTTCTTTTTTATATGCTCACAATATTGGAATAGATAATGTCTTGTTTTATTATATGTTTTATTAAGGATCCTGAAACACCAATTATGTATATTTTTTTATTCTTCAAATTTTTAAATTGCCAAAAAAGGTAAAAATGAGTCAATTTTTTTTTTTTTTTTTTTTTTTAACTTTTGAACTTGAACATCCTCTGATCACTAGGCTGAGTTCACCCAGAGTTTTTTTGGTCAGGAATTTGGTCAGGAATACGCCTCAAAAAACAGAGTTCTATCTGGATGCTTTTTTTTCTATCGGGATGCTTTTTTTGGAGGCTGATTTTGAGGTGGATTCCTGACCAAATTCCTGACCAAAAAAACTCCATGTGAACTCAGCCTTATAATGCACTGCAATAAGCACTGAGGATTGTTATACTCGGAGGCCATTGTTAGGCCTCTGTCCTACCCCATGCAGTTCGGGATATGGTAGTGCAAGGCATTCTGAAAAATGATGCAAAAATTAACGCTATTCCAAACTTACAAGGTTGTTCCCATTGCTGGCAAGTCTCAACCACCAGGTTGGTACTTATAGAAACACTATGGTTGCTCTGTGCCATTCCCGCAACTCCCATAAAGATCAATGGGAACAGCAGAGAAAAGCTGAGCTACATTGTTTCTGTATAGATCACTAAATGTGTCAGACTGTTTCCTTAGCTCCCATTCACTACTGTAGGAGCTATAGGACCAGCATGGAGAAGCACTGCTCGCCTGTGTCTGTAAGTTCTGACCTGGTGGTTGTAGCTTACAATCATTTACTCCAATCTCTGTAATGATGTGCACAGACTAAGATACTGATGGCTTATCTTTAGGTTGTCAGTATCAGATTAGCACCCCTAATGGATCACACCCGACACACCTATGATCAACATCTGCCGGATCTGCACAGTGTACAGGGTCTAAGTCTCCATACACTCGTCTAATGGCAGTACCAGGGTACTGCTAATCATCTCTCATTCAAATGAATGGGAACTGTTCTGCAACAATGTATGGAGCTCCCTGCTTTTGGGTGCAGATTGGTGGGGGTGCCAGCTGTTGGACCTCCTGCAATCTATTATTGATGACCTATCAATATAATCTCAGACAATCATTTGCAGAAGGACCATTACAGATAAAAAACTGGTAAACTGTGGTTGGTTCCCTTGTGAAGAAGACATGTACGTAGTATTTGAGTAGCTGATCAGCTCTATTAGATTATTTTGCTTACTCATATAGCACCACCATATACTGCAGCGCAGTCACTGTTTCATACAGGGCTCCCTATCAGTATGTCTTTGGAATATGGGAGTCCCTGGAGGATTCCACACAAATACAGGGAGAACATATAAACTCCATGTTGTCCTTGGCTGTATTTGAACCTGGGATCCCAAGGCAGGAGTGTTACCCACTAAGCCACCTAGCTGCCTTGGAAAGTCTCTGATATATCCACTAAGATGACGTATTAGAGAACATATACAATGTTATCGATTCACACATTATTGAACTTTGCCTAAACCTCTAGACAATGTTATGTAATAATTACACAGTTACAATTGTACTAAGTCACTTTTTATTTTTGCAGGTATCCAAACTGAAGAAAAGGGCAAGGAGTCTCCCTGGTTTTAATACCAATGTAGCAAAAGGAACAAGTCCATTGATCCACTAATGTAGACAAGAAGATGTATGATGGAAGACTTGCTGGGATTTACATTTGCCAAATAAAATAGATAATGAATAGTCACATGAAATTAGTGGATGGGCCAGAAATGGAACTCGGACAACCACAAGCACTAATGCACTTGTCATGTTTGGAAACATAAACTTCTACTGGAAACAAGACAGGAGGTCCAACATGATATATACAGAAACTGTGCTATCTGGATACCATTGATTATGGACTCTTAAGCCTATTTTAACCTCAGTGCCAATATCTTTGTCCATTTCAAGTCAAGCCCCGTATACCGGGGGGAAATCCAGACCAGATACATTGGGGAGATTTCCATTTCCGAACCTAGTCTTAGTGAGTTATGATGCGGGGCCTCGGCGCAGTTATTCTGTCCTTTACTATATACATCATGAGATATTAGTCTTTCTGACTCTCATGCACTTGTTTTGCACAAACTCACCCTTTTGAGGCTGCACCTAAATCCAAGCTATAAACACCGCGGTGCAGCACTTTTGGTTCAACTCAGGGATCACAGACAATGGTCCCCCCCCCCAAATTGTCACAACTTTCTATTGCAAAACGACATCAATAAACACCGAAAACAGGGATAACTTTAAAGGGAACCTGCTGGGGAATTTAGGACATTAAACCACCCACGGGTCCTTATGGGCCGGGGATTTAGTGTCCCAAATCGTCCTGTTATAATGCAATCTTACCTAGAGAAGAATCTGCATGCACTGCGCAGATTCCAAGGTGTGGTGTACTGAAGCCAAGATTTACTCTTTTGGCTTTACCGAAGAACCGTGCCGGCATGGGGAGCACAGCCGGTAGGAGAGAATAAAGCTTTAGTTTTTTTTATTAATGCAGCCTCAGATTGCATTATAACAGGGCAATTTGGGGCACTAAACCCTAGTCCATAGACCTGTGGGTGGTTTAGTGTCCTAAACCAGAAAACCATTCTGTTTCCTAATGTTTTCTATGTAGAGACTGATATATTCTATTCTTCACATGGAATAACAAACTCTAAATAAGTAACAACTAGAGATGAGCGAACACTAAAATGTTCGAGGTTCAAAATCCGATTCGAACAGCCGCACACTGTTCGACTGTTCGAACGGGTTTCGAACCCCATTATAATCTATGGGGGGAAATGCTCGTTTCAGGGGTAGGCAACATGCGATCAAATTCTACTTACTAAGTCCATGAGTGAGGGTCGGCCTGGATTCTTCTCCCTGTGCAGCGTCCCCGCGTCCTCTTCCGGCCTTGAATTCACTCTGCTAGGCATCGGGCCTAAGCAGAGCCAACTGCGCATATGGCATATGGCATGCGCAGTCGGCTCTACCCAGGCCTGATGCCTAAGCAGAGTGAATTCAGAGCCGGAAGAGGACGTGGGGACGCTGCGCAGGCAGAAGACTTCTAAAGGTAAGAGAAGAACCAGCGTTGATTGGCAATGTATAGCATTCTGCCAATCAACGCTGGTTCTGCATCGAATCGTAACTTCGAACAGCTAGTAGTGTTCGATCGAGTACGAGTATTTTGCATACCGTAGTATTCGATCGAACACCTACTCAATCGAATACTACTCGCTCATCTCTAGTAACAACTACAAAGATTATTGCAGATCTGATAGATTATACGTTTGCTGAACTACAGGGGTTGTGCAGGAATTACAGGTTTGTGGAAGGAACCTGAGGAAGGTGAAAAATATTTTAAAAAGAGCATACCCACTGTCCCCGGTGCTCCGGTGTCTCCCACTAGTGTGTGGTCTCACGGTGCCCCAGGGCTTCCTTGTCGGTGGCCTAAGGAAAGGAAACGGAGCGGCAGTCACCTGTGTCAATCCTTAGTTTTATAAGCGGCCTCAGTGGTCAAGTGTGGCAAGGACTTCCACTAGCCATGGGGCACTGCTGGACTGGACAGCGGTGGGAGACACCTTACCCGGCCTCCTTGCAGAAACCTGTAATTTTTGGACACTCCTCTTTAAAGCCAATGGTAACCAATGGTGAAGCATTAAAGATTTCCATTAAAGAGTTGCTCTTGGCTGCCCCAGACGTTTACTGTAAGTGTCATGGTGGGAGATGTGACAACTGGTTGGGAGGGAATGTTTCGCCCTCGTGTTCTGTACATATGTTTATAAAAAGGCAGAAAATATTTTTGTACATTTACTTGTGTGAAGCAGCACAGGACATGTTATTTTTAAAGAGAAAAGTTTTATAAAATGTTCTGTTTCAAGAACTGTCTCAAAAAATGACTGTCAATCTGAAGATAATGGCAGCATTAATGGGAGTCTGTCCCCAGAACCAGACTATCAACCCAACCCCGTAGATCGATAGGTTAGGGTCACCTGAATCAAAGAGTGTTTTTTCCCCTAGTGAATCGGTGCCTCAGTTGCTGAGATATTGTCAATATGCAAATGAGTTGTTTGGAGCAATGGGGGCATCGACGTTGCTCCAAACAAAACACCGTATGATTCAGGTGACCCGAACCTATCTATGTCATGGACTGGTTTGATATGCTGGGTTACGGTGACAGACTCCGAAGGACCAGAGATGTAATACAACAATTCTCATGTCACAGATGGGCATTTTCTCCTCCTTAGGCACCAGGTCCGGGTACAGTTAATACCTCTGCACCCCCTATGACTACACGAATGTGTAGGGCGACTAAGTTCTATGTTAGTCCATTTATATTGATACCTCAGTGATATTCTGAGAGGGAAGACCCTCCCTACATTAATTGCTTGTGAGAAATATTATCTGTTCATATAATGATTGCAAGCCAAAGGTTATTATGGTAAAAATATCAAAAAGTAGAACCTTATTTTCTTATCAAATAAATTATGTCATAAATTCAATGTCCTCCTGTTCTGTTTTGTTTTTTATTCTGGAATGAAAGTACATTGACGTAAAATAAATCTACAATAAGAGGTAGTCCGGTCACAACAAGGTACCCCCTATCCATAGAATAAGGAATGGGCATTTCATCACGAGAATGGGTAGGTTTTACACCCCAGTTTGAGACAGTAGTCAGATATGTGTATCATTGCATCGTAACATTTCATTAGGAGATCTCTGAAGCCCAACGTATATTAATAGATTGGGGGGGGGGGGCTGCCGAGCACCTTCTAAGGACATCCCACCAAATAGTCTCAAACACACAGAGCCTGAAGTGTCCTGGAGAGGTGAAATGATAAACTTGAGTATTTCTGGATATGTGTTCTTGCAACCATCATTTGGGGTCTTAATGTCCTGCTAGTCCGTAATTGGCACGGTTAATAATACAGAACTGCCGGTGGTTTCCAATTGGTATAATAGAAACAGAAATTCTGCAGAGGAAACATCTGCGCACTCTCTCTCTAAACCTCTGTGGGAATAACCGCAATGTGTTGATGCCAAGTGGAGCCTTAGCCTAAAGGAGTCCTCCAGAGGGTTTATTATCAATTACTTTGCACAGGTTTGTATATGCAACGAACCCAGGGTTTTGGGTTTGTTCTGACCCTGGGCTACGTGATTGGCAACATTACCCAGCCCCAATTTGCTCTGCCTCCTCCCTCCTCTCCATGTTCAGGCGGAATCGATCATTATAATAGTAAATCCAACCACATCATACATAAAACCAGTGGTGAACATAGTGGAGGGAGGGGATGGAGTGACTTGGGGCTAGGTTCTAGTTCCGAAAATATGACCGAGGGTTGGATCCAGCCTGGGACCCCTGGGTTCATTGCATACAGAACGCCTGGAGAAAGAAAGTGATGGGAGACTCCCTGGAGAACCCTTTCACTTGAATTACATAATTTTCTGTAGTGTCTACCTATTGAAAAGGTCAAGTCAAAAGAGTTGTCCAGGATTTCTCTTTCTACCCTAAGGATAGGCCATAAATATCTGATTGTGGGGGACTGACAGACGATCCCTGCACATATCTGCTCTATAGGCTGCTTATGATGCCTGTACTATACAGTACACTGAGCCAGAAGCAGATAGCTCAGCCTCCTGTATAGTGGCCAGGTGCCATTACTTCACTTCCCATATTCAGATAAAAATACTCAGACAAATCATTAATTTATTCATTAAATGTGTATATTTCGTTAATTCTTTAAAAGTTAAGCTGAACTTTGCTACATCTGTGGGTATGCCCAAACGATACCAAAAACGAACAAGTAATTCAAAAACAAAGCCTCTCGCAACTACATTCACCTAAAATGAGAACAGATATGCCGAGAGGCAAAAAAACCCTAAAAACTTCTCTTAGTTCTTAGTTTTATTCTTTAGTTTTTAGTTGTTTTTTTTTTTCTAAGACCCAATAACACAATTAGTTTGCCTTTAACCCCTTCAGGACTAACCCAATTTTTGTTTTTGCATTTTCGAGCCATAATTTTTTATATTTTTTGAGTTCACAGAGTCACACGATGGCTTATTGTTCGCGAACCAAATCTTACTTTGAAATGGTGCCATTCAATATCCTCTGCAATGTACTGGGAAGCTGTAAAAAATTTTATGGCATTCACTATAGGGTAACAATATGTTACCTGTATTCTCTGGGTCAGTATGATCAGGGCGATACCAAATTTATATAATATTTTTTAATGTTTTGATACCTGCTAATAATTTAAAATTTTGCAAACAGAATTTTTTTGTGCCGCCACATTGTGACATCTATAACTTTATGTATATTTATGTATATGGAGCTGGGTATGGCACCTTTTAATGCAGGTCAAAATGACATTTTTATTGATACTATTTTGTCCTGATGGTTTGATCACTTTTTATTCTATTTTTTATATTTATATTTTTTATATTTGCTATATACCATATATAATCAAGTATAAGCCAAATTTTTCAGCACAGTTTTTGTGCTGAAAAAGCCCCCCTTGGCTTATATTCAAGTCAAGCAAAAAAAAAAATTTTTTTTTTTTTTTTGGGGAGGGGGTGTCTATGACCAGCCACAATAGTAATGTATAGAATCTCCCATTAAATAGTGAAAAAAAAGAAGCTTTAAAAATATATATATAATAAAAAAATAAAGTAAATACAAGTTCTAAATCCCTCCTTTCCCTAGAATACATATAAAAGTAGAAAATGACTGTGATACACATACACATTAGGTATCCCTGTGTCTGACAGTGCCCGGTCTACTGAATATAGGGGATCTGCAGTGCTCCTGTTGCAACGGGAAGGGGTTAATAGGAGCACTGCAGATCCCCTATATTCAGCCAGACTGAATTCCAAGTGGGGGAAAAAAATAGTCCTCAAGCTCAGGGAAGGGGCAGACAGACAACCAAAACACCCCCTCCCCTTCCCCAGCATCTACTGCACCCAAAAACTCCCACCAATTTCATTTTTTAAATTTTCCAGTAGCTGCTGAATCCCCCCCCCCCCCCCCCCCCAGCTTATACTCAAGTCAATAAGTTTTCCCAGTTTTTTGTGGTAAAATTTGGGGCCTGGGCTTATATTCGGGCCGGCTTATATTTGAGTATATACGGTATATTTATATATATTTTATAGTTTTAAATTTTTATTTTTTTATTTTTACTTTTATTTTCAGACTCCCTAGGGTCCTTGAATCCTCGGGGTTTGGTCACTCATACATTACACTGCAATACTAATGTATTGCGGTGTATAGTAAATTTCATTGACTTCTATTACAAGCTGCCTATATCTGCGTGTAATATAATTATTTATTTATTTTAAATGAAGATTGTCAGCCCCATAGACGGATCACAATGTACATTTTTTTTCCATTTAAATATGTCTTTGTAGAATGGGAGAAAATCCACACAAACATGGGGAGAATATACAGACTCCTTGCAGATGTTGTTCCTGGCGAGATTCAAACGGAGGACTCCAGCGCTGCAAGGCTGCAGTACTAAACCACTGAGCCACCGTGTTGGCCCACGTGTAATAGAATTATTGCAATAACTAGCCTGAGAACCTTCAGTAGTCTCCCAGCTGGCATGGCAACCAATCACCACCCTTTGATGACGTTTCCAGAGGGCATCAATTGGTTAAAGATGGCAGCTTTTAACTGTGGCATCTAAAGTGTTAACAGCTGTGACCTGGTTATTGGCACCCGCCCTGTATAGAGGGCTCAATACACCCGCTCAAGCATAATCGGGTACACAAACCAGAGTCCACCCGTGCCAACATGAGGAGAACAAAAAAAGTTCCATGCAGATGTGGATTTGAACCCAGAGCTGTAACAAAATATTGTTGCCAACCACTGAGCCACCATATTGTAATGCAGCCATTGCAGCCGTGCTGCAGCAAATCTACCCAAATTTCTGGTGGTTTTTACTGCAATTTTAAGAGAAGCACACTGCTGGATTTCCCTGATAGAAATGCCGCAGCAGGTCCATCTTGTGTGGCCTTAAGCCTTAATGTTGAATTCCACCTTGAATTGGTAAGTCAGTGATAAAGAACACCAGGTAATAATTCCGCCACAATCTGCCTTTCTGAAATCCTACATTCATTTTTTTTTTCAATTCCACTCCTCAGAACGCAGGTTACACAAATACAAGGGACAAGTGTTTCATGAAGAGACTCCAAGACGTCTTACTCATTCCATCATTTCTATGTCTACATCAAATACATGGGGCGCGTTCATATCAGACCAATGAATGCCATAAATTGTGATAAGCTCTATGAAGATGATATTTGTTATATAAAACAGCTGTGTACATGGAGAAGTAGTGCTGACATATTTCCCTGAATGTAACCCATGTGTAAGCGTGTCCATATAGAAGTGAACTCTAAATAAACCCGACTTTATTCCTCCAGCGCGCTTGTTTACCTCGCCGCGCCCTTCATTTTAACCTGAAATCCTATTTATCCAATACCAATCACAATGCTATAATTCCACTAAACTTCTCATCGACCCGGACCCCGCAATATTCCATTATTCTACATGTGCAACATTCCTTTCATAAAGGGCCAGTGCATGTTTTGGCCAAAATATACCCAATAAAGCCGTAAAAACGTTAAAACATTGCACATGGAGGTTTTATTATCAATAAAAATGTAATCTAAACTGTATTATTGAGAAATATTTATTGTGTATATGACTTTAATAAATCATCTGTAAGTTATTTTGGAGAATTTTTTCAGACGGGTTCTCGGCTTGTGTAAATACATCTGCGGGTTTTCAGTTTTCTTACACACACACAATGTTTATTCATCCGATATAAACTGCAAATGATATAATATGGATAAAGTCATAATATTCCGAAAGAAGGAACGCATACAAATAACTAAACTGGAGACGGTTGACTAATGTGACTTATCATTTGGCCATATCAGATTGGCCAGGTTAGTGGGCATCTGACTCTTGGTACCACCCTACTGTCAAAGTGGACCCTTGACCACCTCTACCCACACCAGCTCTTTGTATTGAATAGGTGGCGCTCCACTGATTCTGGTGCAGTTGGAATTTTTTTTTCTACCTCCCACCGATCCTGAGCAATCGGTGCACTTAGTTTCAGCACCCAATATGCTAATTAGGCTTTCTACTGTGAGGTGGGCAGTCCTAGGCTGGAGCAGACAGTTTGCGACCACCCACTTGCCAGTAGAGAGACAGTGGAGTGGCATCAATTAAAGAATACAGAGAGGTGGAGATGGCGAAAGGTCCCCTTTAAACTATATGACTGTGTAACATTATAGTTACATAGTTGATAAGGTTGGATAAAGACATTAGTCCATCAAGTCCAACCTATAATCCTACAATCCCTACAGTGTTGATCCAGGGGAAGGCAAAAAAACCCATGAGGCTCATGCCAATTGCCCTATTTCAGGGGAAAAAAATTCCTTCCCGACTCCAAATCTGGCAGTCACCACATTACTGTAATATCCCACCAGATGAAGTTCTTCTGACAGTATCCTCACACTAAACTGGTGGTGTAGTCATGTCAGAAGCAAAAACACCAGATGCCCTTTTACACAGGAACCATATCTTTACTATGAAGAAGACAAGTGACCATTACATGTAGGACAAAGCACATGTTAACCAACTTCATTCTCCCAGAGTTCGCACACGAGCTGGCGGGCACCCCTACTGTTTCCAGTGATGGCGCCCCCTACAACACTCTCACCACTAGGCATCCAGTCTCTTATCCTGTGTTAGCTACTTTCTGTTATAACACTGACCAGCCAAATAAATGGACTCACATAGTAGCTCCTCCAGAAAGGCATAAAGGTGTATCTTCACCATGGTGTAACCCAAGCATCTTGTCTCAGCCAGCATATGCCATGGTACATGCAACCGCTCTACACATTACACCTGCAACAGAAACACCACAATATATATTTAGCATCACCAACAGTTACACAACATGTCCAGACAACAGTCACAAAGGAAAATAACCTGGAATAAACACTATTTCTTGGGATACTAATCCATCTTTGGGTAAGGCCACTTTTTGGCCATCTACACCTATGGTCACCTTCCTAAGGTTCGCTTCACCTCCTCCGTACCACCACCTCTTCATGTCTTACACCTGTCTGTCTACCCGCACTCTACTTAGTGGTGGTGGTACAGGGTACATAGGCCATTAATGTTCTGCTACACCGCCCTCTTTCCATTCTCTTTCAAGCCATCAGTAGGTATTTTCTGCTGTAAATAACATGTCCTGGTCATGTGAGTGTAAGGCTATGTTCACACTACTGTTATTACAGTCCATTGCTATCATCCATCATGGGATGACAGCAGCAGACATAACAGTAACATGGACAGACATGGAGCCCCCTCCATCTGCCTCCCATTGACTATAATGTAAACCACACGATGGAGGCTTCCGTCATGTTTTTTACATGGAGGTGAATGCAGATGGACACCAGACAGAAGGGACTCTATCTTCATCTGTCGTTTCATGCCCATTGTTCTCATCCAGTGGCGGATGAGAACAACGAACATTAAATAACGGTAGTGTGAACCCACCCTAAGTCACGTTGGTCATGGATTGTATAGTGAGACTCATATTTGTTGAGTCAGATAATGTGGCGGGTGAGCAGAAGGACATCTGGAGAGAATTCTTCACAGCTGAAGTGTGTTTCCCCCTGGGCAAAATCTATCACTTAATTGGGGTCTTTTTTTCTGGCATAAACTTATAAAACATGTTGTACAAAGTTTAATCACTACAAGAATTCCTACAGTATGTGCAGCTTTACTTTACTTTGTTCATTCCCAACATACACAGCTTCCCATAGTAAATCTTCAGGTAATGTGACTATTTAGGTTCAGGCTATTGAGATACATTGTTTGATACATTTGAATAGACTTGTTACATTGAACACAATGAATGGAGTGGATTGACATACAGGTTTACGGGGAAAATGTGTGATTTATTTATTAAAATCTCTGTTCTTTCTAAGTGGAGATGGGGAAACCTATCAGGATTCATTTTGTTTCAGGTTCGGTTCCCAGATTTGTTTCGCATCAAACAAGTTTGGTACTAACCACACCTTAAAATGGCATAAAACAGTGTAGAACACTGTCAGGTCTCCTAGGAACCTATCTATAAAACATAGTGTATAACACTGTCAGGGCTCCTAGGAACCTATCTATAAAACATAGTGTAGAACACTGTCAGGACTCCTAGGAACCTATCTATAAAACATAGTGTAGAACACTGTCAGGGCCCCTAGGAACCTATCTATAAAATATAGTGTATAACACTGTCAGGGCTCCTAGGAACCTATCTATAAAACATAGTGTAGAACACTGTCAGGGCTCCTAGGAACCTATCTATAAAACATAGTGTATAACACTGTCAGGGCTCCTAGGAACCTATCTATAAAATATAGTGCATAACACTGTCAGGGCTCCTAGGAACCTATCTATAAAACATAGTGTAGAACACTGTCAGGGCTCCTAGGAACCTATCTATAAAACATAGTGTATAACACTGTCAGGGCTCCTAGGAACCTATCTATAAAACATAGTGTACAACACTGTCAGGACTCCTAGGAGCCTATCTATAACCATAGTATATAACACTGTCAGGGCTCCTAGGAGCCTATCTATAACCATAATATATAACACTGTCAGGGCTCCTAGGAACCTATCTATAAAACATAGTGTATAACACTGTCAGGGCTCCTAGGAACCTATCTATAAAACATAGTGTAGAACACTTCAAATCCCATCCCCACAGTGTGGGAAAATACGCTCTGTGGACATACTGCAATTTTGGAAATCACAGCATGTTAATCATATCTAAGGAGATGCCAGTGGTTTCACTGGATGTATGATGGAAGCAGAAAGTCGGCAGAGGTAACCTCTGTGGACCTTCTGTGAATAGCACTGCAGTGGCTATGGTATTGCTGCAGCACTTTTTTACTGCACAGATCTACATGAAACCTTACCTTAAAAACCTTTAGTATGAAAATACGCCTTCAGATGGTTCAGATTTCATCAGGATAATTCCACCAGCAGGCACACTCTATCTCCATATCCATCCTCAGGCCGGGGCCCCATGTTGAGAAAAAGCAGAGTCTTACATTACCTGCAAAGCGGATAGGATTCTGGCTAATTGCAGGAAAAAAACTGCAGCAGAAAAGCTGCATTTTCAAAAAAACCTTAAGTTTTTGGAAATCATAGCATGTTAATTATACCTAAGGAAATGTTGGTGTTTTCTGTATAGGTTTAATAGGAGCAGAAAATCTGCAAAAGAACACTCTGCTGACTTTCTGTAAAAAACACTGCATTTCTGTCTTTTCCGCAGTGTTTTTTGGTTGCGGGGTCTTAACCACAGGCGGTTTACAGATGCAAATTTTCCTATTGTATGAAGTCTGTAAAACATTCACGTCACATCTTACAATCCATGTAGAGTTCTGTGCCATGTGGAAGTCTAAGATTTTTCAAACCCGCTCACCTGTTATGCAGCATGAGCACTGAATCCGCACAATGTGAACCTGATTTAACAACTTCAGATTTATTTTTTTTTTAGGTGACAACTTTCATTTCAATGTTAAAGTCTGCAACCATTGACATTTCCTCTCCAGCAGAGTTGTGTTCCCAGTGGGTCAGGTTTAAGCCATCTGCAGCCAGATGGAAGTGTAGAGTGGAAGGATTGTGTTTTAATTTGCAGCTGTCGGGGTGTGCTTGAAATGGCTCATGTAAACTTCATTCATGCTCAGTGTGAAAGGCCAGGTCCAGAGGAGGACCACGATTATATAATAGCAGCTCAAGACAACTGGAGATCTGTATTAGAGAAGAAGTCAGAGATCTCTGCAAGTGATAAAGACGTCTGTAGGACTGTTTGACAAGTGCTGTGTTCTTATGTAACATCTCCATCGTTTGACAAGTGGCGTGATCCTATGTATCATCTCTATCGTTTGACAAGTGCCGTGTTCCTATGTATCATCTCTATCGGCAGAGGTGACAGAAAGCTCTTGACGTAGACACAACATGTCCAATGTTAAAGTTTTGAAAAGGAAAGTATTCATGAAAAGAACAAAGACGGATTCCTGCAGAGTGCCCCCTAAGTCATTGCAGGAGTCCCAGCTTGTCTTTGAAATTCATGACTTGCCAGTCTTTTAAAATGGAAACTATAGGGCAAATATACCTAAAATTAATATATACATAGATAGATATACATAGTAAAAAGTGATACAGAGATCACAAATTCTACTGGCAACTAAGTAAAAAACTTATTTCAGATGAACATAATACAAGGACATATTCTATTCTTTTTAGGGTCATTTCATGTGGATGGGATTTGCCAGGATCCCAGTCACTTTCAGATACTGTATAAGGCAGCGTTTTTGCAACATGGGGCCCCCGCCTAAGGTCCACGGAAAATCTGTTTTTGTTGCAGATTTTGTTGCAGTTTTTTGAGCAAAATCCAGGAGTGGCTACAAAAGTAATGGGAAATATGAAGGGAACGCTGATACTTCTCCCTTCTGCTTAATCCACTCCTGGCTTTGTCTTAAAAAAACGCAACAAAATCTGCAACAAAAAAGCAGCTTTTCTGCAGACTTAAAGCCAACTGTTTCATGGGGCCAGCAATGAATATTTCTCCTTCTTTGTCTCATATCTCAATAAACAAATGTCAAAAGTTATCAAATTGTTCCTTCCACCTACGACCCAAACATTGGCAGCCATAGACACCATGTTCTCCTTATCAGAAGGGGTCCAACAGGTTGGAGCTCAGTTAACAATATGTTCTTCTGTCCTTACGGTTTCTATCCCATTTATCAGAATCCACTTTAGATCCATGAATATTCTCCGTTTTTCTCATCTCCATCGCTAGTTGCTTTGTTTGGTGTTCTCGGGGCTGTTTGCTTCCTGTAGGATTTCTCAGCAGGAACAAATATCAAGTATTAATCCCGCTGTGCTCAAGTTACCCGCAGCTAGTCACAACAGGATTCACATCACTTTATAGGGATGGGAAATTGTAAAGCCTTTAAGATGGATGAAAAGCCTATGTGAATCTGTACTAATTTACTCTCTTATGTTGTGCCTGATCCCTTATAAAGTTGTGGTCCATCCTATTAAGAGCGTTAACAGACACGACCCAACCACCAGGGCCATGGCTTCCATAACACTAATTGTGAAGCTGATTCACTACTTGTGTTCAGTTTCTCTAAGGATATTGTAGCTGATGTCTCAGACTAACGTCACATCTAGATTGTAATTTCCAGGTTCTGTCACAGAACTGAAAATAATAAATATCCAAATCCCGACCGCCATTGGATGGACACCAACATCTTGGAGTCCATTGAGATCTGTCATCGTGTCTGTCTTTTTACCTAAAGTCTCAAATGCAGATGTGAGTATAACCTTAAATATTTTTCATTGTTTTCTATAACAAGTCATAGCTAAAGTGCAAAAATTTGAACCAAAGTTTCAAATAAAATAAAATGGTTCAAATAAAAGATTAAACTGGATGTGCACATTAAGGCTTTGGTCACACTTGTGTTGACTCCATCCTCGATTCCACTTGAAATCTGTGGAGAGAAAAGATCTGCAAGCAGGACTTTTCTCTCCGATGATTTTGGACGGAACCAGGCGGACCCCATTGAAGTCTGCAGGTTTCTGCAGGTGATCGCTTTGGTTTTTGTTTTTTGGTTCCCCAAGTGGAGTCCCCAATGCTAGTGTTGTCAGAGATGGTTTGTGTTCGTATGTATATGGAGGCTTTCCATCTTTTCCACAATTTCACCATACCTGGTGTGTTGTTCCTACCGGTTCTTATTCACCTCTACACAATGGAATATACTTGCATGCTGAGCTGAGTGATACAAGTCATCTTATGGTGGAGGAATCTTGTGTATGGCGGACATCAGAGATACTTTTAGGGTTCAGATCATGCTGTTGTCATATACCAAATAATTGGATCCCCTATGCAATGATTAGCCTGATCAGGCCGAACTAATCCAATGGACCTCTTAGTCTTCATGCTTGATGGCCATGAAGAGGCTCGGTCTTTCCTGTAAGATACCATCCTCAAATTGGCCTTTCATAGGTGGAAGCTGCAAAACTGTACTAGAAGTAGGAAGGAAGGTGTAGTCAGGACCTAGCAAGTGGCCAAGAAAGCAATCTAGGGCAGCCGCAGATGTAAAGATGTTACAAACGTTAACTTTAAATTTAACATGTTACATGCCATTTAATTTAATAGCATATAATGCAAGTTAATGGTTGCTGAGTGAAGGTAACTTTTGCTACACTTGGCTGACTTTGCTCCAATGTGTATGGGTCCTTTAATCAAAGCCTAAAATAATAATGGATTATATTTAAGTAACAATTCAGATTTATGTATGGGTAGGGCCAGAATATCAAAAGTAACAGTGGACCCATCACTGGGAACATCTTAGAGCAAAAGCAAGTCTAGATCTTTATGAACCTTCTAGAAAGCTTGGAAAAAGCACATTTTTAGCATACAAAGCATTCCTATCTACAGATGATATTGCTTACAATGAAAGGGATTTACTGGGTTTTGATACGGAGCACCAACCTACAGGAAAAGTCATCAGTCTTAGATTGGTGGGGTCCAACTCCTGAACCTTGAACCGATCAGCTAGACAGATGCCAACCTAGCACCAGAAGTCATACAGTGGACAAAGCTGAAGGCAGAAGAGTACTACAGTTCTGCTCCTATGCAAGTGAATGGCAGTAGAAGTGCAGTACTCTGATACTACCGCTATATAGTGGACAGCCTTTTCTGCCTCTGACCACTGTACATCTTCCAACACTGGAGGATTGCCAGTACAGTGATCAGTACAAGGTCTGGATGTGAAACTCTCACCAATCTCATACTGACACCCTATCATGTGGATAGGTCATCAATATATAGGAAATAAATAAGGGAGCTGCTGAACATATTTCTCAATATTCAAGTCACCAGGCTGAACCATTGACTCTGACTTGGTATTTCAGGGGGAAGTCAAATGTGACTTGCAGCCTTCATCGGGGTTCACATATCTGGTGTGGGGGGGTTGACGACAAGAATATAACAGTCTGCTTCATTATCCTTGCCATCAAAAACTCAATGAGCTAAAAAGCAAATAGAAAAAAAAATCAAGACTTGTTCAAATTAACCCGTCTCATGGAAAATGCAGCTGTGACATAGCGCGAAGATTCAGTAGAACTTGTCATTTGTTCACCTAAATCTCTGTTCTTTCTATGTTGAGAAGTCAAGGTCCTACCCAGCAATTGATAGCTGTCTATATACGCCTGTACATACAAGGATATAGCTAATTTAACTTTCATTTTATAACATATGGCATAAAGTTATACCAACCTAAAACACATAAAATGTCATCAAAAACAAAGTGAATGGCTGTAATGACCCAGAGTGGAAAAAAGTCATAGAAAAACATATTAAGGTGCACTGAGACCATAAAAAGCACAGTAGGAGGCAATACCTCCAAAGTGAGAAAGTAGCTGCGGGGAAAAAAGATTGAAAGAAGAAAGATAATACAAACTCTATCGTGACATTAGTCAAAACCAAAGCAACACACTCATAGTTATCAGCCTTTTTCTAATTATTTTTTTTTATATTCAATTTTAATTTGTGTACATGTGTATACAGCCTTACAGTACATTAACTCTGCAATTCTCAAAACAACCAGTGGGTGGCCACACATAAAGAATAGACATCTTGTGACAGAGTTTTGTGAAATCATGTTGTTTTGCAAAGCTGGTTATCTCATCCCAAACATACACAGTCCAGTCATATTAATGTGACCACCTGCCAAAATCCAGAATAACCCCCTTTGGCAGAGCGGACCGCTGTGAGACGTGCAGGAAGAGAGGGGATGTTGTGATGATGTCACTGGGATGTTGAGCCATGCCGACTCCAGTGCCGTGGCCAGCTGCGCTCGATTATGTGGTTGAGCATCCATAGCGTGAACAACCCGATCGAGCTGGTCCCACAGATTCTTGATTGGGTTCAAATCCAGGGAATTTGCTGGCCAAGGGAGTGCGGTAAACTCATCCTGGTGCTCCTCGAACCACGCATGTACACTGAGAGCTTTATGACACGTGGCATTGTCCTGCTGGTAGATGCCATCATCCTGAGGAAAAACATTTCACCTGTAGGGGTGAACATGGTTCACATGGATAGATGCATACTTGTGTTGATCCATCGTGTCTTCCACAATGATGAGTGTACCCAGATGGCTGATGACACGCGCCTTCTGCCATTGGTTATTTAATGTTGACGTCAAAAGTAGGCGGTGGTCACATTAATATGACTGGACTGTGTATCAGGATATGTACTGCAAACAAAAAGGAAAGGTGAGGAAGGACACCTCTCTATGCCTAAAGCATTAAAGTTGTTCCAAAGCCCACGGCAGGTGGTTTTCATTTTCAACTATTTCTTTATGTTATACAGGGCTCCACTGAAAATAAGATGATCACATAAAATCTGAAGCAATATTCACTGAGTGATGGTTGTCCATTCCGTCACTGGGTCTCCTGTTCAACTTCCCATATTGGAAGTGGAGTGGTTCAGGGACTACTGCTGCCAGTCATGTGTTGCATATGTATTACGCTAGATTCACAACTGCGTTTGGGTCTCCATTCATGAGGTCCACTTGGGGACCCAACGACTAGAAACCTAATCTGCTTAAAAAGCAGTTACCCACTGAAACCCACGGATACATTTGGGGATGGAAATCTTGAACATAGATGAGATTTGATCCTAGCCTTAGCCTTTGCAGTGCCAGCACAAATGGGAAAATGGGACATAACGTTGGAACGAGGACTGGGGGTAGGTGAACATGACTTCATTTTTTGATTTAGTCTCCTCCCCCTGGGTTTTGCCTTTCTCTGTATATCTTAATATATGCGAGAAGTCAGCAGCAAGTGCCTGCTTTCCCTGCAGCGCCACTCCAGGGGAAATTAAGTATTGCACAATTAGTTCTGTCCAGGAAGTTTACAGATATAGTTTCTTTAGAGCAAGGGTGCTCACACTTTGTCAGCATGTGAGCTACTTTATAACATGACCAAGTCAAAAGATCTACTACCCACTTCTTGTGGGCGGGGCAGGGGCGAGCCTGCGGGCGGGGCCTGGGACGGGCATGTGGGAGGGGCCGGGCGGAGTGTTAGAGCAGGTGACAGCGGCGTTCTGTGGTCGCCCAGGGATCCCTGCTGTCTGCTTGTCCACAGCGCAGGCTGAGAGTTATCTCTGGACACTGGCAGGCTGGGGCTGCGGCAGCCCTGCCTGCCAGTGTCCGTAGATGACTCTTAGCCTGCGCTGTGAACAAGCAGCACCCTGGCCCCCTCCATCCCTAAGAGCGGCCTGCAAGTGTGCGGAGTGCTTGTTCACAGCGCGAGAGTCGACTCTCAGCCTGCACTGTGAACAAGCAGACACCGGGGATCCCTGGCTGCATCCCGCAATTGACCCATACGTCCATTGCGATCGACCGGTAGATCGCGATCGACATATTGGGCACCCTGCTCTAGAGAAACACACATAAGGGCCTAGAATGGAGGATCTCTATCTATTAACCCATAATTTCCTAACAGAGTGTTATACATGATCTAATCTAATAAGAATTATCCCTTAAAATCTCTCATTGTAGAACTACGGACATTGTCTTGAAATTTGCTTGCAACAATGTAGCGGATAGAAGTAGCCAAGGATATAGAGTATTTCCTTGACTCTTAAGACGTACTTGTGTGCAAATACCAGCCCAGCTAACCTGATGGATCATAAAGACGCTCTATTAGATTCTTTATACAATCCCATAAAACTCCCTGCAGACAGAGAACTAATCCAATCGGTTTTAGTTTGCATTTTTATTTTTTATTCTTTTCTATAACCTATTCACTGCCGGGGAGGCCATTAATTATTCGCAGCCTCTTCCTTTTCTACCCTCTTTGGGGTAGAAGGAGTTAATGACCAGCAGGTTGTTGCCTATCGCCAGTAAATGTTCCCGACCCCTCAGCATATGTTTATTTCTCTCTCTCCATGAAACAATCTGCACTTACACTTAGACGGCATGAAAGTCAACCTGTGCTAAATGAGACTGAAAATAAATAGATTCGGCTCTGCTGAGCTTTACGGCGAGTTTATGGTGACGATTTTAATATCATCAGTTGTTTTTGCCAGAGGGAGAGACCAGGAAAAGCGGGATTGCGATAGAGAACGGAGATTTCATGGCAGATTAAAAGTAAATTTCCTTATTGTTTTGTAAATTGCTTTGCGAAATTGCAAAGCAAAGTCAAAGAGATCATTAGATGCAGCAAGAAAGACATCGATATGAAGGCACAGACAAGACGCTTTTCGTAAGTGAAGCATGTACATGGGAGTGAAATGCCGAGCAATGAGATTATATGGTGTAAATAACAGTACAATGATGTATACGGAGATACTGTACAAGTAGTGACACAGGGTATTGACAGATATGGGAGTCTGACATCTAGGGCACCCCCAAAGATCAGGATGATGGGGGTCTGTCCCAATGCCTCTGAGTGTCCCATGCAGATCATGTGCTGGAATCGGGGGTGGGATACAAATTTTTAATCACAGGAGCCATGAAAAAATCGGGTTGTTGTGGTACTTTGTTGGAGAACTGGGTGACGTACAATGTGTTTTCTATGGTGGGATGGGCGGTGTGAAAAGTGCGGGAAGATGTATAAAAAAAACCCCACAAAACCCCCCCCAAAAAAAACCCATACTTACCTGTCTCAGGCTCTCCATTGTCCACTGTCAGTGCCTCATTGCAGGAAATCCTACAACCCATGTAACTCCTAACTAGAGATGAGCGAGTACTGTTCGGATCAGCCGATCTGAACAGCACGCTCGCATAGAAATGAATGGACGTAGCCGGCACGCGGGGGGTTAAGCGGCCGGCGTCAAAGCGGAAGTACCAGGTGCATCCATTCATTTCTATGGTGCGTGCTGTTCGGATCGGCTGATCCAAACAGTACTCGCTCATCTCTACTCCTAACCAATTTGTGGACTCTTGTCCAGTTGACACTGGTAAGGAAGTGAATTAACGCTTTGATTCCTGTGCAGAGACCCCGTGGCCATTGGCCCCATCACTGGCCTACACAATATAGTGGCCCGATCACTGGTCTCCCCGATACAGTGACCCTACAGACCAGTATTAGAAATTACTTACTTGTCTGCTCTGCGTTCCCCATCATGTGCAGCCGGAGCAGGAAGGAGTGGGAGAAGCCGGGGAGTAGACGGGTAAGTACCAGCACTTACTATTTATCCCACATAGCTTGTAGGCTACAGGTCTAATTCTATCCTTCTTATTTTAAATCTTAGATAGGAGATAGATGATAGATAGATAGATAGATGATAGATAGATATTACATACATAGATAGATAGATAGATAGATAGATAGATAGATGAGAGAGATAGATAGATAGATATTACATAGATAGATAGATAGATAGATAGATAGATAGATAGATAGGAGATAGATAGATAGATAGATAGATAGATATTAGATAGATAGATAGATAGATAGATGATAGATAGATATTACATAGATAGATAGATAGATAGATAGATAGATAGATAGATAGATAGATAGGAGATAGATAGATAGATGATAGATAGATAGATAGATAGATAGATAGATAGATAGATAATCCAAGGCACATTTAAGCCTCACTTGCTGCTTTTTCCCCCCCACATCTGCTGGACATTTGGACTGCTCTTTCTTAGTAAAATAATATTTTCTGACATTTCTTCTGATCTTCCCCCCAACTAAGTTCCTAAAAATCAAGTACATTGGTTTGACAAGAGCTCGCTTTCAAAAAGTCAGTAGTAATATGATGAATGGTGGAACCATCTGACCCTGGAAAAGCGTAGTATTATAGGTGGAGAATCTATGGATTACAGAGAGTGTTTTTTAACCCCTTGAAGATCCAGTCAATTTTGCCTTGGAAGAATGTAAAATATTTTTGCTTATTTACATTCTAAAGTCATAACTATTTTTTTTTTTTTACTTTATTGTAGGTCAGTATAGTTTTGAGAGTCCTTGTTTTTTGTGGAATGGGTTTTACTTTCCTGCACAGTGAATATACATTAACATATCACTCAATAACTACAATGCTACAGGTCCTACATGTATAATGTCCAGGGCTGGCGTCAGCACCCGGCCAACCAGGGTTGATAACAGGTGCTTGTATCAATACAGGTGGAAGAGCTCATGCTTTGTAATGGGCCGGAAAGCGCAGTGTTTACACATTTTCAATAGTACTTACTACCTGCAGCTTTTAGGACTGCCTGCCCTTGCCACGGCGCTCAAAGGTATATCTGTGCAGGTGCCAGAGCAAGGAAGAAGTGAGGAGTCTGGGGAGCTCCGAGTGGTGAGTAAACTCTGTAAATTCCACATGGTCTCGCTCCCTGGCCAATTACAAGGGAGACTTCGTCTGCGGGTTGTTGGAGTGGATGATCCACCTATATTCAGCAAATTGCTGCCGTTGATGGTTTGCCTGCTCCGGCGTTTTGGCAGCTCTCAAGCTGTCCTGCTGCTGAACTTGTTCCTCGCACCGTGCCTGTGATTGTTCCGGCATCTCAGCAGCTCACTGGGACACTATATACTGAGCATGTTGTTGGTGTTGATGACCTACCTGTTCCGGCATTTGGACAGTTTTCAAGCTAGCCTGTCACTGAACATGTTCCTCGTGTTGTGCCCGGTATTATTACAGCATTTCAGCAGCTCTCTGGGACGCCATATAATGAGCGTGTTGTTGGTGTTGATAACCCGCCTGCTCCGGAGTTTTGGCAGCTCTCAAGCTGGCCTGTTCCTGAATTTGTTCCTCACGCTGTGCCCGTGATTGTTCCGGCATCTCAGCAGCTCGCTTTGAAGCCATATAAAGAGCGTGTTGTTGGGGTTGATGATCCGTATGCTTCGGCAACTCTCAAGCTGGCCTGCCACTGAACTCATTCCTCATGCTATGCCCGTGATTGTTGCGGCATCTCAGCAGCTCGCTGCAACGCCATATAATGAGCATGTTTTTTTTTTTTTCTTTTTTTTAATGTAGATTGTGAGCCCCACATAGAGCTCACAATGTACATTTTTCCCTATCAGTATGTCTTTTTTGGAATATGGGATAGAAATCCATGCAAACACGGGAAGAACATACAAACTCCTTGCAGATGATTTTATGCCCTCGGCGGGATTTGAACACCAGGACTCCAGCGCTGCAAGGCTGCAGTGCTAACCACTGAGCCACCGTGTGGCCCCTAATGAGCATGTTGTTGGCGTTGATGATCTGCCTGCTCCGGTGTTTTGGCAGCTCACAAGTTGGCCTGGTATTGAAGTTGTTCTTCGTACTATGCCTGTAATTGTTCCTGCATCTCAGCAGCTCACTGCGATGCCATATAATGCATGTGTTGTTGATGACGATGATCCCCTCTCAGCTCGGCTTGAGGAGAACTCTGTGACTTCTGGCTGCCTTCATAGCTCTCGTTGTTTGCGACAAATTAGATTTTCTTTTTCCAGGCAATTTGGATTAAAGTCAGTGGGTCAGCAGTTACTAGAGCAGATCAGATAATATGCAAATGCATGAACACTGAGGGTTAGCGTGTGTTTACACAGAGAGATAACAGCCCTGACTTTCTCAGAAGCTGAGATAAGAGGAGTATAATATAGTATGTGAACAAAAATTCATAACAGTCATGAAGCCATGTCATTTACTGGGATAAAAAAGTAGCCTATATGTTAATCGAGGTTACAATCTATCTATGTGCCAAATTTCATTCAAATCCGTTCAGCCGTTTTTGCGTGATTGAGTAACAAACATCCAAACACACAAACTTTCACATTTATAATATTAATATTAAGGATATGTGAGAAACATGGAGCCATCCACTAAATTTCATGAGCCTTTGTTGTGGCAGCTTTTACAGGACCACCCTGAGGCTGTGTGAGTTGTGCCACAAAGTGCCCACTGAGGTTTAGTTGCTCAAATCTAGAGCCAGTTGTGATAATGTCACAAGGTTCCCACTTGCCAAGTTACACAATTGGTTGGGCTGTGATCACAAAAGCATACACATTTGATATTTCCCCAAATCTATAATCCAAGCTGGTGAAAGTTAGAACAAAACTATAGACAACCCCACTGGATTATCGTATAAAAGTCCAACACTGAGTCTTCTCTGTCTTCGCATGTACAATTACATAGGGAAAGCTAGAATTATCCATTTCTTCTGTTATTTTTCTTGGCAGGGAGATACAGTATAGTATATGCTACATCTGACACTGATAAATGACAGCACCAGATAGGAGGTAGAAGATCAAACATCCCGTCCCAGGCCAGGCACATGTTATGCACACACTATCGAGAGCATCTGTCACAAGTTAAATTCATTGTCAGGTTATAATATATTCTCTTCGGAGTTACAGTATAATATATTCTCTTCGGAGTTACAGTATAATATATTCTCTTCGGAGTTACAGTATAATATATTCTCTTCGGAGTATCCAAGATTGGGATTTCTCTTTGATGTCATTTCTTTAAGAAAATGTTAATATGATATAAAAAGTCCTTTGAATTTGTCTATAGGTTGACACTTGTATAATACAGAGAAAGTGGAGACCAATCACTGTCAATGATTTTGTCATTAACGGTCCAAGTCTAGGGGGAGCTGCTAAAAGATGTATTTTAAGGAAGCTGGTAGAGGCGTCTGGAGATGTTCTCCATCTGCTCCTGTGACTTTCAGGCCTTGCCCAGTAGAATAACCAAATTGCCTTCCTCCAGGCACTCCAAACGATTTACCAAGTGACGTCCTATACAGCTATCCCCAAACCACATGTTACGCCTCCTAGTTTCCAGTCCATTGCCAATTTCTTAGTGAGCTCACTTAGTGAGCAGTCCACCATTGTTCCTGATGTCCAAACTTCCAGAAAATCAGAATAATCCCAGACAGAATAGGTCGTAGACCTAACTACACAAGCCGATACGTCCCCTGTATCCAGCACTTGTACCTCCCCGGTCTTCGACAGTCAAGAAGACTGTTTTTCCCGCATCCATCCACAGCAATTATGTCATAACACAGGTTATCGTGACCCATGGCCTGCAAACTAAAGGCAAACTATGTATAGTATTTACAATTGGGGTCAGATCAGGGTACCGACTTTTTGATTGTTCAATATCCATGAACTACTATAATACTCTGGCATCTCTTCAGACTCCAAAATATAATAAACAGAGGACCAGGAGAGGTAAGTTAACGTAAAAAGGAGCTTTACTCACCACTCCTGGGCTCCTGCACAGGTCTCTGTCCTCTTCAGGCCTCATCTGAACGATGTCAGAAACCACTAAAGTCCAACTATGTGGGTCAAGATATCAGTGCCAACATTCAGGAGACTGCAAGAGGCCCAAAGAGGATGGGCACCCTCGCCAGAGGACGGCGCATAATAGTAGTTTATGGGTGGTGAAGCTCAAAAATGTAAATTTTGAACAAACCTGAAATTTTGGGAAAGTTCAGAGCGGGAATTGGTTCAGTCAGAATATAATAATATCAGATCTGGTTTGGACGTGTTCAGTTCTAATGAACTTTGTGAATATTTGCAAGACAAATTTTGCAGGATATGCCCAACAAATACTCACCTGTAGTAGACTCCTGTGTCCTACAACAGTAACCAGCTATATCGGGGGAGGTCAATACAACGAAATACAAGGTTGGATTATAATGGGGAAAATGGGCAATTTCTTACCGTTGGGCCCCCTTGCATCCACAGGTCTTGTAAATACTCTTCTAATTATTCATGAGAGGCCATTATGATTAGGAAGAAGAGAAAATTCAGAAGGTGCATAGTGGGGCCGATTTATAAAACTGCTTAGTTGCTCATAGCAACCAATCACTGCACATCTTTCATGTTTCAGGAGCAAATACAAATTGATACACAGTGATTGGTTAACTAAGTTTGGGTAACTAAGACAATTTTGCTTATGGATAGTTTTAATAAATCTGCCTCTATGTTTAGAATTATCATATTACAATATTGTTACAATGTTTAACCATAGGGCCAACGGTGCAGCCGCACGGGGCCCTATAGTTGTGGGGGGCCTGGATTGAGTGGGACAGTCCCTCATTTCGGGTGTTGTTCCAAGTATCAGGTAGTGATTTCAACTTTATCTGTGTCCTTACATAGTGGCACATAGTGGCACATAGAGCGATCGGCTGATGATGTCTGTGGCAGGGAAGTGCGATGAGCACCGAGCCACATCATTACAGCCGGTGTGAGCAGTTACGTGGTGATAGGGTTAAATGAGTAATCTCTTTTATGCATTTCGTGGAGGGAACACATATAATAACTTTGAACAGGGCCCGCTAATCTATTCAAAGATCCCTGGTAACATGTAGATACCAGAGATGAGCGAACACTAAAATGTCCGAGGTTCGAAATTCGATTCGTACAGCTGCACACTGTTCGACTGTTCGAACGGATTTCGAACCCCATTATAATCTATGGGGGGAAATGCTCGTTTCAGGGGTACGCAAAATTCGATAAAATTATACTTACCAAGTCCACGAGTGACGGTCGGGCTGGATTCTCCTTGAAGTCTTCAATCGGCGCAGCGCCCCCACTCATCTTCCGACTGGAATTCACTCTGCCTAGGCATCGGGGCCTAGGCAAATCCGACTGCGCATGCGTGGTCGGCTCTGCCCAGCCCGACGCCTGAGCAGAACCGACTGCGCGTGCGAAGGCATGCCCGCGCATGCGCAGTCGGCTCTGCCTAGGCTGGATATCTAGGCAGAGTGAATTCCAGCCGGAAGACGCCGCGGGGACGCTGCACGGAGAAGACTTCTAAAGGTAGGAGAAGAACCAGCGTTGATTGGCAGAATGTATAGCATTCTGCCAATCAACGCTGGTTCTGCATCGAACCTTAAACTTCGAACAGCTAGTAGTGTTTGATCGAGTACGAGTATTTCGAATACCGTAGTATTCGATCGAACACCTACTCGATCGAACACTACTCGCTCCTCTCTAGTAGATACGGAACTAGTGCACAGGCCATGACTTTACATGATATTTTCTCCCCTCTAGAACATCAGGTCACGTGATGGCGACACGTTGTACAAGGCTGCGTCGATGCTACAGAAAATCTTGTATTCTTTCTGTTCCCTTGAAAGTTATTTGACTTTTTACCATTAATTGTCTGCTGGGGTTTGGGAATTGTCAAAACAAGGTTTTGTGCCACATTCCAGTATGATTAAGTACATGATTAGGCAAAGGCAGTAACATCTGTGCCGAGCTCATTGCTATATAAGCACTACCATGGCTCCTCCGACATATGGTTATAATAAAGCTGATTATTTCTTTTAAGTGTAATTAAAACTTATTTTCTTTGGTTCTGTGTACATTGTGAACACGGATCGAGCTTCAGCGATGTCTAATTTTGTCCTTCTAATTGTAGCTGATCAGATTAGGCCATCATCTAATGCATGGGGACGTGTTGCTTCTTACTTTATGGGAAAGCCTATGTTTTGGTAATTGTATTGAATCACATCGGTCCCCCCTTTGGAAGATTAATATCAAATTGTTGCCAAAAGCAACTGAATGTGACCTTACTTTTAGTTTACTATATACTGTGGTGCTCAGGGGTGGAACTATCACTATAGCAGCTGTAGCACCTGTTATGGGGCTTGTGGCTTTAGTGGGCCTGGCTGGCCTCGCCATTACCCAAATGGGACACTCATTAAATGGAGATCAGTCAAGGGGCAGTATATAGCATACCTTATGGGGCCAATAAAGGGGGCAAAATACTGTGTGTGGGACCAGGAAATGCAATTTTATACCATGTGAGGCCAGTAAAGGGGGTGTTATTCTGTGTGGGGATTTGGAAAGGGGGTGTTATACTGTGTGGGCACCAGTTAAAGAGGTGCTATACCATTGGGGGGGGTTTCGGGAAAGGGAATTTTATAGCTGACTAGGACTGTGAAAGGTGGTGTTATACTATGTGGGTGACAGTAAAGCAAGTATTGTGACATGTTGGGGCTTCAGTAGAACGTTTGCTATGTGGCCCTTCTTAGTTATACCCCTGGCACTGTTGTACACAGATGAGTTTCTGCACTAATGGGGCCATTATATTGTATAGTTGCAATATTGGGGACTAGTATACTGTTCGAGGCTAGTAAAGAGGGCGTTACACTGTATGCTGGAAGTGATGGGGCTTTTATACTCTATGGGGACCTTGGTGGGAGACTGTATCTTGTGGGCAGAAATTAAGCTGACAGCCAGGAACTTTCAGATCAGCTGTTCCACAATAACATGGATACTGGTAGCCATGTTGTCTCAGTAGAGGCATAACTTGAAACCCCTGGACTCCAATGCAAAATCTGTAATGGGGCCCCCCTTACCAAGTACTATATAATACTTGTGTCTTATAGAGAGTCCTTTTAGGCTCCCCGCGCTCCAAGATCCAGTAGTGATTGTTACCTCTGCACCCCTGTAGCTACATCCCTATATCCACAGCTGATGTGCAGGGGTCCTGTCATTCGGCTGTAATATTAATGACTTGTCCTAAGTATAAGCCATCAATATTAGAAAGGTGGATAACCCATTTATTATGTGGGGACATCATTTATATGAGGAGGACAGAGAACACTCCGAGTGACAGGACAGGAGGCACTATGGTTGGCCCCAAAACAGGACGTTGTTTTGTGTTACTGGTAACATGATCTGAAGAATGAACAGCAAAAAAGAAGAGAAATGGGTGGCACTGCATATAATCCTCAATAATTCCATACCGGCATCACTGATATCTTTTTAAACATAGAAGAGGAAGTATGTGTCTTTTGTTCGTGCCTTTTTTGCAGGAGGTGCTCACACCCAGTATAAAGATATTCAAATACGTAGAAAAAATAAAAAATGGGGGCACTCACCTAGGCACCTTTTCTTAAAAAAAACAATTCTTTATTCGTTTTATAAAAACATCTTAGGAGAGATCGACCATACATCAAGGCATCGATGGAAAAAGGCCACAGCCGTTTCGCGCAGAGCAGCGCTTTTTCAAGCCATGTAGATGTTCCTCTACATCTACATGGCTTGAAAAAGCGCTGCTCTGCGCGAAACGGCTGTGGCCTTTTTCCATCGATGCCTTAATGTATGGTCGATCTCTCCTAAGATGTTTTTATAAAACGAATAAAGAATTGTTTTTTTTAAGAAAAGGTGCCTAGGTGAGTGCCCCCACTTTTTCTTTTTTCTACGTATGATCTGAAGAATGATCGCATCATCTGCGCGTACCACTCCTCTTCTTCCTTTCTGGAGCACTGCATACAAGTGTCTGAAACTAAACTGGTGGGCAACCTTGGGAATATTTGCAAAACAAGGTTTCCGACCTCTAAAAGATGTTCTCCTCCTTATCTTTCCTCTTGGTTTAACATATCTTCAAATATGTGATGTGAGATGACCAGATTTTAAAAAAGACATGATTTTTGGATCCCTTTTTACAAGATCTGTATCCCCTATGCGCCTATGTGTGACTTCCCAGTTGCCTTGTTGTGTCCTAAGAAATTACAATATGACAAATGGAAATCTTATGGTTTCATGACAAATTGAAGACCTTAGACAAATTCAATGTAAGGTAAGAATGGACACATCTGTATATTGTAACATATACAGATGTGTCCAGCAGCACAGAAGTTGCATTACGCTATTGTCTCTGTGAGGCCCCCCAGTGGTGTGTCCGTGCTTCACACTCACATAGTCATGTGGCAAAAGATATTAAGACCCTGAATCTGTCTGTTGGGGTCTTAAACATTAGAACATATTTTATACTTACACTCACAACAAGAACATTTTTCAGAACTTCTTATACTGAATTCAGCAATGATCCCAATAAGAATATCTGAAGAAGCCTTTCCATCATCTCCCTACCCAATATTATCAGACACATAATTAATATTTCATTGCATTGTAAGCCCCTCACATGCTTTATAGCACAGTGAGAGTAGATGAGATCTCATTGCATGAAGTACATAAATATCACAAGAAATAAAATGTGATACATATTAGCCATTCCGTGGCGAGGGATAAATAACTGGCTGGGAATATTATTTCACCCAGCCGGGTAATTAGGAGTTCTGCTTATGTTTTTCTAAGAAAATATCCGAAAACCAAATTATTGCTGACAATGTTTTACATTATGTGAGAACATAACAACGTATATTAACAAAATAAAATCTAATTAAGCTGCCAGAAATGACTAGAACTGGAAATCCTACTGAAGTGTGAAGTGTCATGTACTCGCAATTTATGGCAGAGACATGCCTCAAACTAAATATTATCATAGGAATCAGGAAAGTCACTTGAACCGTACAGAAATGGGATTTTTTTTCGAATTTCCTTTTTATGTTTGTCTTTTCATTTTTGTCTCAGTTCAGGAAATTCAGATGTAGCAGAGCCAAAGTTGTCACTAAACTCATTAGGGTCGCATAATGGGTTACTCAGGCCGACTCTTAATAGATTCACCAATAGTGCTATATATATATATATATATAATACTAGCATTGTTGTACACTGCGATACTCTGACAAAGTGACACTACAGTGGCATATACAGCTACTATTCTATATGGTAAGGACCACAACCAAGGGAATGTACAGTATACTAAACCTTACTTTGAATAATGGCAAATGTAAGAAGCAATATCAAGACAAAATTGTAGACATTTTAGTAAAATTCATTCTCTTTCTTCATTTCTTTCTCATTATATATCTATCAATCAATCATCTATCTATCTCCTATCTATCTATCTATCTATCTATCTATCTATCTATCAATCATCTATCTATCTATCTATCTATCTATCAATTATCTATCTATCTATCTATCAATCATTGTAAATTGTAGACATTTTAGTAAAATTCATTCTCTTTCTTCATTTCTTTCTCATTATATATCTATCAATCAATCAATCAATCATCTATCTATCTATCTATCTATCTATCTATCTATCCCATATCTATCTATCTACAATTTCTATCTACAGTATCTATCCTTTATCTCTATCTTATCTATCTGTCTTTCTATCTATCTAAAAATAGAAGACTGGGCAGCGCACAAATAAGTGAAAAAGGACTTTATTAGTCCAACAGTGCAGTGTTTCAGGTCTAAGGTTCTGTTGTACTGAAATGTGCTAACAAATTCCCCTTTTCACTTATTTGTGCTGCCCAGTCTTCAATTTTTTTTTTAGATTTTTGGTTCATTGCTAGTGAATTACAACTTCTTTTCTTTCTTGGCTCTAGTGCTGCTTTATTTGCCTTTTGATCTATCTATCTATCTATCTATCTATCTATCTATCTATCTATCTATCTATCTGTTTGTCTATCTATCTATCTATCTATCTATCTATCTATCTATCTATCTATCATCTATCTATCTATCTATCTATCTATCTATCTATCTATCTATTCATACATCCATCTATTAAAACTGGGCTATTTATTATAATATCAAAATGTTTGTAATAGTCTATTTATCTACCTACCTGTCCATCCATCAGTCTATTAAAGCTGTGCTATCTATCTATCTATCTATCTATCTATCTATCTATCTATCTATCTATCTATCATTTATCTATCTATCTATCATTTATCTATCTATCTATCTATCTATCTATCTATCTATCTATCTATCTATCTATCTATCCATCCAGGGGTGAACCTAGCTTTTTTGCCGCCTGCAGCAGACGACAGAAAGCTACCCCCTCCCCTACCCCTGGAGGAGGGGGCAGGGTGGAGCGGAGGGGGCGGGACGGGGCGGCGTTAGCAAGCAGAGAGCAGGCAGGGAGAGGACCTGCTCTCTGCTAAGGGGAGGCTGCTGGAGCAACGCTGCATCCACAGGGCCTCCCGCTCACTTCCCGTGCCAGGCTGCTGAGACAGTGACGCCAAGCCAGTCCAGAACAGCTTGTCCTGGACTGGCCTAGGTCAGCAAAAATGCCGCAAGCCCCCCCCCCCCCCCCCCGGGCCCTGGCATAGCGCCGCCTGAAGCGGTCACCTCAGGTCGCCTCATGAGAGGTGCGGCGCTGTATCTATCTATCTATCTATCTATCTATCTATCTATTTATCTATCTATCTATCCATCTATCTATCCATCTATCTCCTATCTATCTATCTATCTATCTACTGTAGAAATCTTTGTAACAGTTTCTATCTGTTTTCTTGTGTGTTTGTCCATCCGTCTATCCATCGATCTCCTAATCCATCCATCCATCCATGTTGCTAAATAATGTCATACAGTGTCATATGTTACATTTGTTTCTCTGTATAAAATTAGAGACCCTTCCAGGTATTGTACACTATAGACCTATAGATTTCTATAGCTGCATCTTTACAAATTAGTCCAGATCAGGTTTGTAATATGGCTGTGTGTATGAGGCCTTAGTTATATGGAGATGTAATAAGACTCTCATATAAGAGGCTGGAGCACCGCTGTCCCGTTATTTCCTAAGTTTTCTTTCGACTTCCATATAAATGTGATGCACAGATAAACAGTAAGTGTATCTGTAGTAAAACGCAGTGCCAGGACTGTGACCAGGGGGCCCTAGAAGACGAGACCCACTTCCTGCTACACTGCACCAAATACTCAGCTGTGAGGGCCGTCTACTACCAAAGACTCTCTGCCCACATCCCAGACTTCATATCTGCAGACGAGAAGAGGAAACTCTACATCCTACTGGGAGAAGAAGAGGCCACGGTGGAGATCGCTGCCCAATACGTGTCCAGCTGTCACCAAACAAGAGGAAGATGAGACTCCACGGACTATTATATTTATCCCAATACACCCGCCCCACCCCACTCCAACCCCACCTCCCCATATAGCAGTCACCAACGAAGAGGAAGATGAGACTCCACGGACTGTTATACCCCAAACCAACCGCCCCGCCCCACCCCACCTCCCCATATAACGGTCACCAACGAAGAGGAAGATGAGACTCCACGGACTGTTATACCCCAAAAGACCCACCCCACCCCCACCATCCACCAGCACTCACCCACCCGAGTCCAACTCCCCCCCCCCCAACTTTACTAGCTTTGGCAATGCCAAATATCTATTCGGATGTGCCAATAAAGCTTCTTTGATTTGATTTGAAACGCTGCAGTACATCCTCATGTACAGGTCCAAAGCACCTTGTTCCTACTACTAGTCTGGAACCCTGCCATGTATATAATAGAAAAGAGAAATAGAATCATCTGATTTATAACAAGGATTGTCTCATGAACAGGATTTATGTCCTATTAACAGATTACAGGATCCACATTCGTTCCCTGGGGGTTCTAATGTTGAGATCCATAAAAATGTGGTTCTTAAGTCCCCTATCTGCCTAAGGTAACCTCATGGGATTGCTGAAGAAAGCTACCATTGGCTTTTCTTCTGCTTCCCCATAGAAATAGATGGAGCAGCAGCGCATGTGTGACCGCTGCTCTATTCAAAATGGAAAGCTTAGGACCCCATTCTTTTGATTGGTAATGGTGTCCCAAGAGCTTGCAATCACAAACGCCCTCAATACTATATATACCAAAGCTGCAATTATCCATATAATAGGTTTGCTGTAAATGAGGCATGCTATTCTGAGGTTGTTTTGCGCCATATTTAAAGTGCCCACATGCTGATTTACATGCTGTATACACTATGATAGTACTTATGTATATTTGACTTATACAGAAGAATGCTGGCCGGGCAGCGAGGGAAAATACAAGATTAGCTAATTGTAATATTAAACATATGTCTGGTGCCCACATTTATATATTTAGCTTGAAAGTCACAATTGCAGAAACACTTTCCACATGTGGAGGGCTGTGTACACAAATCCTAAATGCAGGGAAAACATTCAGGACAAAACACTGACATGACCGAGCGATAAAGACCGCAGAATACGCCGCGCTGTTCTGTTTACAAGCGATGTCCAGATAACCTGGTCACCGGGTCTTCTATGTCCTGTATGTATGCAGTTCATTAAGTTTTCTTAAAGGCTTGTCTTACAATAGCCTGCAGAGATGGAGACACTTTGCTTTCTCTGCTTAAAGGGGTTGTCCATTCTCAGGTACACGGAATGCATAAATGGGTTTTTTCAGACTAAAAATATTAATGATCTAACCTAAAAGATAAGTTACTAATATAAGATGTGTGGATGTCCATACAGAAAATGGAATACAGACAGTTCTGTTCCCTGTAGTGGAGTCATTAGATAGCATTCAAATAAATAGTAGCTGACCTGCAGTACCGGGTCAGGCCACTACATGGGAATGGAGCTGTCTGCTTCCTGCTCCATTCTCTGTGTACCAGCTGATCGCTGGATACACTAAATGTCAGACTTCCACTAATCTAATATGGATGTCCTATTCTTATGAATAGTTCTAGCTCAGAAAACCCCTTTAATTATTACAATAAAAGTTTCTCTATTGTGCTAATCTTTTTCATTGGATTGTTCACCATTTTTTAAGATCTTAGCTTGCTGTAAGGGAATGAAAACTTTCTTGTTAGATTGACCAGTCATAATTCTTGAGAATTTTTTTTGATTTTATCCGTTCTTTCTAATTGCCAACCCCTATCAGTTTCTGCTGCTTCCACCTCAAATACATTTTTTTTAAATTAATTTTTCCTCATTTTTTTTTTTTCTTTTTGGTAGAGTTGGAAGGGACCTCAAGGCCCATCGGGTCCAACCCCCTGCGAGTGCAGGTTTTCCTAAATCATCCCAGCTATATGTTTATCCAGATTCCGCTTGAAGATTTCCATTGATGGAGCGCCCACCACCTCCCGTGGCAGCCTATTCCACTCTCTCACTACCCTCACTGTCAGAAAGTTTTTCCTAATGTCTAATCTGTATCTCTTTCCCTTTAGTTTCATCCCATTGCTTCTTGTACTTCCTTGTGCTAATGAGAATAGGGTAGATCCCTCTGCACTGTGACTACCTTTCAGATATTTGTAGACTGCTTCCCTTGGTCCAACCATTCAGTGATTTTGTTGTAGAAGGAAATCAGGTTAGTCTGACAAGATTTATTGGTCATAAAGCCGTGCTGGCTCTGGTTAATTAATGCCTTCCCATCCAGGTACCGAAGTAAATGTTCCTTGACAATTTGCTCAAAGATTTTTTTGCGTTAACACAAATGCTATTTTATGCCCCCGCCATCTCCTACACAGACTACTGCCACATCATTCTTTGCGGCCTCCCATCTAACACTTTACACCCCTACAATCCACCTAACTTTGCTGCTCAGTTAATCCACCTGTCCTCTTGTTTCTCTGTTGCCTCTGACTAGGGGTATAGCTGGGGTGTAAGACAACAGGGGCATATGCCCAGATGCTGAATACTATAGGATGTGCCAACAAGCCACTTTACCTTAGTAAGAGTACTTAAAGGGGTTTTCCCATGAAAAGAAGACTTAGTAACCTTTCTCCTGCTGCACATTGAACCTGAGCTCAACCAGGCTGAATGTTGGCCAGACTGGTGGTGATTGGCGCTCCCATTTAATGGTAGCACTGGAGACAGTCAAGTGCTGTACTTAGGTTACTTCCATTGCTCTCACTGAAGTGAATAGGAGCACTGACCACCAATATTCCTGCCAATATTCAGCCCGGAGTGGTGAAAGGTCTCAGTTCCTGGGACAACCCTTTAAAATCAGTTATCAGGGCTTGTTTTTTCTGAACAGAGTTTGTCTTCTGCATAGATTCACACTTGCTCGTTCACACGGTGTAACGTGCCGCGTGAAGTGGCACGTGTACGCCGCGTGACCCTTTGCGTGCCGTACACGCTCCCATTCATTTCAATGGGAGCGGGGATCGTATGTGCCGCGCTAGTTTGCGGCCGTGAATAAATGCACGGCCGCAAACTAGCGCGGCACATACGATCCCCGCTCCCATTGAAATGAATGGGAGCGTGTACGGCACGCAAAGGGTCACGCGGCGTACACGTGCCACATCACGCCGCACGTTACACCGTGTGAATGCTCCCTTATATGGGTTGTACCATTATAGACACTTATCACCTATCTACAGGGTATGGGACAGCAGGCACTGCCAGAGATAACAGCCCCATACAGGGGTGAACCATGGCTTTCTGCTGCCTAAAGCAGACGTCAGAAAGCTGCACCCCCCTTCCCCCGGAGGAGGGGGCAGACCGAGCGGAAGGGGCGGGGCCGAGCTGAGCAATCGTCTTTAGCAGACAGAGAGCAGGCACGGAGAGGACCTGCTCTCTGCCTGAGCGCGAGGGGCGGCCGCTGGAGCAGCGCTGCTCCAGCTGCCTCCCCAATCCACCGCTCAGTGACGGTGACCTTAAGCCAGTCCAGGACAGCTTGTCCTGGACTGGCTTAGGTCAGCAAAAATGCCGCCCTCCCTGGGGCCCTGGCATAACGCCGCCTGAAGCGGTCGCGTCAGGTCGCCTCATGGGAGGTGCGGCGTTGGTCCCATAGCAATAAATGATAACAAAAGTGCACTGGCGTTCCACACAAGAGAGACTCTGTCCTATGAATAGGGAATACTGTAAGTGTTCATAATGGCCCAACCCCTTTAAATGGTAGCCGTCTAGATCCACCACTAGAGGGAGCTTTTAAAACTGAGTTTACGTATAAATCCAAAAAATAAAGACAATGGGGGAAATTTATGAACGCACGCTTTCTGACTAAGATCTGAGTAATTTTGGCAGATCTTTGGTACATGGCCCTTTTTGGTTCCCTTGTTCTGCGCCTTGTAGACACTTTTTGTGGGGGTTGTCTGGGGAAACCTCGGCCTGATACGTTTATTATAATTCAGCCAGAAATGCCAGTGTGAGATTTCCATTCAGTCTATGGCCTCTTGCACCATTAAGGTTCGCTAGGTTCACACTAGCGTTACTTCTCTGATGTTCGGGTCCGTCGGGGGACTGCTAAAACAGCTTTACCACACAAAGCCTGGCGGACCTCATTGACTATAATGGGGTCTGTCGGGGTCCGTTGTTTTTAAACTGAAACGGGTGGAGGAATATGAGGGTCAGTATACAGTATAGGTTCACCACTGTATACAGGTGAACAGCAAAGGCCCACAATATAAGGGGATTTGTATATTTAACACTCAACCAAATATAGCTAACCGGCTGACATGTCTATATTATATGGTTACAGTATCAGAAGTCATGAAAACGTGTCAAATTGTGTAAAATGCTGCTAATGGTGAGAATGTTTTTTTCCTGTCAAACTCCGTACTTGTAAATCTTAAAGCCATGTGCTGGTTACAGGCCTGATGTCCTTTCTGTAGATGTCTAGAGGACCTCTATAATAGACAATACAAGTACAGTGCCCCCCGCAGAGATACATAAGAAAACACTATTATCATTCTGCTGCCGAAAACACAGTGTGGGGTCACTTCCTTATGAAATAATTATGCGGAGGGAGGAACTGATTTACATGCCATGGCTTGGTCCTTTGTCTTATGACTTGTGTCAGGAAGGAAAAGGTTAAGAAGATAAAGAGAGGATAGATAGATAGATAGATAGATAGATAGATAGATAGATGAGATAGATAGATGATTAATAGATAGATAGATAGATAGATAGATAGATAGATAGACGATTAATGGATCGATAGATAGATGATTAATAGATAGATAGATAATTAATGGATCGATAGATAGATAATTAATGGATCGATAGATAGATAGCTAGATAGCTAGATAGATGATTAATAGATAAATAGATAGATAGAGAGATAGATATATGATTAATAGATAGATAGATAGATAGATGATTAATGGATCGATAGAAAGATAGATAGATAGATAGATAGATAGATGATTAATGGATCGATAGATAGATGATTAATAGATAGATAGATAGATAGATAGATAAGAGATAGATAGATAGATAGATAGATAGATAGATAGATAGATAGATAATACAAAAAAAACAAAAACAAACCCTAAAGGGCAATACTAATGTAAAAACACCTAATATGCTAAATAATATAGAGGTACTTGGTTATACAAATGTGATCAAATAGTATGAAGCCCTGTACCTGCCACGACAAGGCGACCTCATTTAGATGGGAACCTACACTAAACAGACAGAACTCTCTCGGACCTGGACAGGTCTACAGTGTATAGATAGATAGATAGATAGATAGATAGATAGATAGATAGATAGATAGATAGATAGATAGATAGACAGACAGAACTCTCTCGGACCTGGATAGGTCTACAGTGTATAGATAGATAGATAGATAGATAGATAGATAGATATGAGAGAAAAAAAAAAGCTACACTTGAGTTCTTATTATAGCACAGCTCAATTTTATATGTTTTTATAATATTGATCATATATGCAATATATCACTTGATTCTAAATCTTGTACATCTTGTTCTCAACAAGTGACATTGCCATATCCGTTGGTCACATGGCAATGTGCTTGTGTCCATAGCACGTGACCGATGAACAAGATGTCACTTGTTGAGAAGAAAACAGACATGTTTTTAAAGTTTTGCACAACCCCTTTAAGTGATGACCCCTTCCTTAGGATAGATCATCAGTTATAAAGACTATATATATATATATATATATATATATATATATATATATATATATATATACATACATTATATCATTTTATAGTATACATTATATAAAAATATAAAATACAATAATTAAACATTAAAATATTGAGCCTCAGTACAAGTTTTACTCATGATATTCCTTTATAGACTAATACTTCCAGTCCCATTTTCAACTTATTGTCCGTTGTTTTCTTTCAAAATGATATAGCTTGAAAATGAACAAAAATTAGATTTAATGACTTTTATAAAACCTGAGCTCCTGAGATTAGAACATCCTGAACTGAACATTTCAATAGCCAAATCTTAACAGAATTGTAATAAGAATATATACCATATAAAAAGCATAAAAAGATAAAATGCGTGAAACATAAGAGATTAATGCAATGTAAAGAAATAGAATTTTTGATATATATATATATATATATATATATATATATATATATATATATATCCATTGAATTAAAAAAAATAAACAATCTCTATATTCGCTAAACTTAAATACACATTGACCCTTAGCTGAAAATAAAATAAAATGATATTTACTTCCTTTATTAAACAAGCACAGGAGCATCTTACCCTGTTATCTCCACAACAGTTACTATGGCAATACCTGAAAAGGGGATTTTTGATAATTAATTGCTTGGCTCTCCGTATAACCATTGAATGCTTAGTCAAGGATATCCATTTAAGTCAGAATCGGTAGAAAATAAAAAATATTAAATAAATGCATTTTGAACAAAAGCTCTTTAAACTAATGTTCTTCTGTAAAAACCAGGAATTATACCGGCAGAATCTTTGAGTTAATATCAGTCCAATTTTGACGTAAGAGCTAAAAACACCATAATATCCTTCTGCCGAGAGCAGTTTGTGAAATTACAGGCATTAAAAGTATATGCCCTTTAGGTATAAGGGTAGCCTAAAGGAGCGGCCATATTATCATCTAAAAAATTTGCCCGTTCCTCATGATAGCCTACATTTGATGAGTTGTACAAATCTACAGCACTAAATGCAATTTTTGGATTTTTTTTTTACATCTATTTTGCCTATTTCATTGGAGATCAGTGTTTTGAGCTTTATGTAGAGTACTAGAGATGGATAAACCTGCTGAGCTTAATTTTGCAAATATTTGAGAGGTTCACCTGCATGGTTCATCTCAAACCAAACTTTCTTGGTCCTATCTGGAAGTACCATCATAATACTCTGGGGTCTCTTGGTGCTAAAGAGTATAAGGAGTGGAGGGAAGGTCCGGAGCAATGAGAAACCTTTCCTGATCAGTCCTGTGCTGCTCCACAATATCCAGTGTTGTTTCCTAGGCATCTTCTGAGCTCTTCTGGCCTCCTAGGTAACATCAGTGCCCTGTGATTGAGTATCAGGAATCAAACGTGGCATGTCAACATCAGGGCCACTTTAACCATAAGGCCAATAGGGCGCTTGCTACGGGCCCTATTATTGGGGCCCCCTTTGGACAACAGGACAGTACTGCATTTACTGTCCCACTGTCCAGGGCAGTGGGTCCGGGATGCCCCAAGTCATTGGCGCCCAGATGAGTTGAAGACAATGGTAAAACAGGGAGCCGTTCACTCCCTGACCATCCCATCAGGCTCCAGGTGTCCTGGGAGAAGGAGCCGCCAAGTAGTGACTTTACTTAAATTGTGACTCTTTCTCCTTGAAGACTCTGGAACCAGAGAGAGGAGTGATTGGGGAAAGGTTAGTATTAAGTTTTTTATTTTTTTTATTTTGATATATACAGTGGGGACAACTGAAGGCGGACAAAAAAATCTGTGGGGAAAACCTAAGAGGGGGCATGAAATGGTTGTGACAACCTGGATGGTTGACATGACACTGTAGGGGCAACCTGGGGGGGATGTGATACTGTGGGGGCAGAAGAAGATACAGGGAGAGGGCATTCCAGAATAAGATAGAGGCGTCGCTGGAGATTTCCCTTACAGCATTGGTGATGCCCCCAGTGCTGTGAGAGAACTCATTTGCATACTGAAGAAAACTGGGAATTTTACTGAATGGCAGCGCAGAGAAGACATCTAAAGGTAGGAGAAGAATAGCCTTTCTTAAGGCTATTCCTACGTGTTAGTCAGAAAAAAAGGGTATCCAATGATAGGATCCCTTTAAATTGAATCCAGGATATAGGATCTATAGTTTGTACAATGAATATCCATCGGGTATTGGATTATCCTGTTTTTGAAAATTAGATCTCAGGTCAGATCTCAGTCGCTGGTGACTGAGGTGGTAATATGGGGCCAGATCACTCACCCTTTTGACCTAATTGAATTCCATCTAGTCGTCTTGTACCCCCATACAGTAATACTGTGCTCCTTGGGGCCACATGGTGGCTCAGTCGTTAGCACTGCAGCCTTGCAGCACTGGAGTCTTGGTATTCAAATCCCACCAAGGGCAAAAAAACATCTGCAAGGAGTTTGTATGTTCTCCCCGTGTTTGTATGGATTTTCATCCCATATTCCAAAAAGACATACTGATAGGGAAAAATATACATTGTGAGCTCTATGTGGGGCTCACAATCTACATTAAAAAAAAAAAAAAAAAAAAAAAAAAAAAGTAATGTGTTGGGTGATAAAGCCTCCTAAGTAACCCAACACAGTATAATGCCCCCTTAGTTCTTACAAACTGTATAATGACCCCTCAGTGCCCACACACAATGCAAAGTTCCTTCAGTGCTTTCACATCATCTCTTAATTTCCCCCACACAGTACAATGACAACCAATGGCCCCCACACAATATAATACCCCAATGGCCCTCAGACTATATAATGCCCCCTTACGGCTCCCCACAAAGTATAATCCCCCTTGTGGTTCCATATGGCTTAATGCCTCTTTAGACTCTACAAAGTAAAATGCAAGAAAACCCCCCAAAAAAGTAGTACTCACCCCATCCCAATATCTTCACAAGATGTATCAAGGCTAGAGGTTTCCATATAAACACATTTATCTTTGTATTCTTTTATTACTCCCCCCCCCCCCTATTGCTGTATTGATATGCGGATTTCAAGCTTTGAAGATAATATGAAAGCATTTGATAAGACGGGTTCCATCTGATTCCCTGCAGTTTTGTAACTCAGATAAATCAACCCAACTAATAAAGAACAAGTGAAGTGCCCTGGCTCAGGACATGAACTTCTCCCTTTTGTTGTCCTTGCTGTGTATATACATTTCCTCTATACGTTCCTAAGAAATACAAAGCTTTCATTTTCAATGTATGCCCTCTTGATTGATAAGTGATCTGGATGGATGTAATGATTTGCTGTTGAAGGATGTTTTTATGTTTTTCTTTCGTTCTCTTCTATTTAATTGCGGTTATTGGGACCCACCTGATGCCAGCCACAATAATGTTTCTAGCCACAGAACAACGAGTTCAACAAAGTTACAAGATACTACTGGATGACATTGGTCTATGCAGGACCAGATCAAAGCCTGTGCAGGGACATTGTCAAAATACTGTGTAGCTGCCAAAAGGCTCAGTGGGTAAGAGGGCCGGCCGCCATGGGAAAAGTAGCTTTATAGCACATATCAGATGCTGGGGTGTTACGTGTTATGGATAATAGTTACTGGTGGATTGATAGAGAGACATAAGCAATGACGCCATCCCAAGATCACACTTCCTCCTTGAAGCACATACCCATTTAGTTCTTGGAATCTGTCACGCAGTCTATACACAATCTACTAGTAAGAATTTTGTTCGGACACAGAAGAGTTAATAGTTTATTCTTGTCAATTAACAAAATGAAGTGAATGAAGGAAAGAGAAATGTCAATCCCATCAATATTTGGGTGACCTTTGCCCTCCACAGATATAGCCCTGATCTCAACATCATCCAGTCCGTCTGGGATGACATAAAGAGATAGAAGGATTGGAGCAAACCTACATCCACAGAAGATCTGGGCTTAGTTCTCCAAGATGGTGGGAACAATACCCCTGCCAAGATCCTTCAAAAACTGTCTGCAAGTATACCTAGAAGAATTCATGGAAGGCAAAGGGCAACGGTCACACCAAATATTGATGGGATTTCGATTTTTTTGTTCATTCACTTCATTTTATTAATTCAGAAAAATAAACTATTCACACTTCTGTTCTTAAAAGAATTCCACATGGGCATTTATCCGTCTCCCCATAAACTGGCCCATTTTGAAGAAGACCTAGGGGTGTGTAACTTGAGCTGCATCACTTATTGCTACTAAAGGGGCAGTTTGGGCACGCAGAGTGATGCACTAACTTTTTGAAAGGCAGCATCACAGTATGGAGCGGCATTCCCAAGGTTATTTGCTGAGTAGAGTTATTTGGGCTATTATCTAGCTGTATTATTTGGGCACATGTAATGTGTAAAGTGACAGCTATCCAGAACATCCCTTTGAGAAGACATCCCCTTACTCTTAAAGACTGATTTTTTTTTTTTCCTGTGACCAGTTTTCATTCCCATTATAAAATATAGAATCTGCTCCACTATAAAGGCTAGTTCACACGGGGGCAAGAAGGCGGATTTTGACAGCGGATTTCACCTCACAATCCACCTCCATACAATGGTGGTCTATGGAGACCACTAGCCCTTTCTTCAGGCCGATTCCGTAGCTTGCTGAGCAGCAGCTTCTGCTTGGCAGCAGCAACCTCCGGAGTCAGCTCATTCATTTGAGCCGACACCGGAGGGGGAAGCCACGACCGCGACGATCGTGGAAGGCGGGTCACTCTCGGTGCCAAAATCCGCCCCACCGTCCCCCATGTGAACGAGCCGTAAGCCCCGTTACAACCAAAGAACACTTTTTTTAAGCAAATTGCTCTGATGTGGATGCTTGTCTGTGCTGACATCACTGAATTGGAACAAACAGGAGCCCAAGTGAAACTCCCAGTATTGTGTTATGTCATGAGAGATTAGAAGCAGCACTACTGAGCATTATAGGGGGAGGGGATAGACTGTAAGAGAGTCATGCTGTCGTGAGCAACCTATGTGTTTGCTTAAAGAGGACTTTTCATGTCCTCAGGCACATGCAGTTTTATATACTGCTAGAAAGCCGACGGTGTACGGAATTCAGCGACTTTCCCATTATGTGCCCCAGGACAAGAGATATCAGTGTTGTTACCGATATGTTGTTACCCCGCAGACTCCGTGTGGTTTCCGCACGAAACATGTGGAGAGCAAAGTGCTGCTTGCAGGACTTTTCTATCCGCATGTTTCGTGCAGAAACCACACAGACCCCTTTATAGTCTATGGGGTCCGTGGGTTTCCCATGTAACCGCTTTTTAATGCATATAGGTTTCCGTTAGGGGGTCCCCATGCAGACACCCCAAACGGAAACCCGAACACTGATGTGAACTGGCTTTATACTGCAACGTGAGTCTCTACCTAAATCGGTTTTGTTTTATTTGCTGCATTTTGTACTTGCCTGGAGTTTTTTGCAAACTGTATCCTGTATCACAATAAAGAAAAAAACATGTCACAAGATATGTGACCAAACAAAAAAAAATATAAAAAATCTTGAATATCACTGCAAAAGGTTTTCTGGCATAACAAGTGATTTAGTTCCTGCCTCACAACGGCCAAGAGTTACACCAACAGTAATTTATTAGGAGGCCGTACCCTCATATCTCACTCCGATGTGGCCTGCTAAAGGATTGTGTCTTGTATTACAGCTCAGACCCAGAGGAATACATAGACACCAGTCACAACCTGTGGACAAGTGTGCTGCAAGGTTTTTTCTCCAGCCCCCACTGTACCTGAGCAGTCAATGCTGTTAGTTTTGGTACTTGACATGTTATTTAGGCTCTGAACTCTCAGTCAGGAGCAGAAAGGGGGTGTGATTCTGAGCTCTGACACTGGCTGCCTCTGATTGGAGCTCTCAATCACACCCCCTGTCTGACACCACCCACCTGACATTACAGTGCTTAAGTAGCACATCAGGCACCAAAACTACCTGCACTTGTTGATCAGGAATGGTGGAGGCTAGAGAGAAAATTCCAACTGTGCTGGAGCAGTGCCTACGTACTAACAAATGCTAAAAACTGGAATGGGTGGAGGTGGTGAAACGTATTCTTTAAGTTTAAGTTACTATATGTAACTTTTGAAAAAGTCACTAAATTTCTGTGCAAGAACACTCTAATTCTAACTTGGCATGAAAAATATACTAAGAAAACGTGAACTCTGGCCTCCCCTACCTTGAGAATTGCAATAAATTTATGAGCCAGTGTGATAAATTTGTCACAAAAAAGATGCTAGTAAAAAAGGAGCCTAAATATAGACCTAATGTATTAGAACAGAAAGCAGGGCCACCACGCCTTGTCCTAGGGAGGAGATGCCCTTTAGGTTTTAAGTGCTCCAGTCTTTTAGTACAGTTCCTATTCATTTGCAAATTAAGACATTAGCAAAGCACATTGTCATAGTAAAGGTAAAATACTGTATGACCGGTATAAAGTGCCACAAAAACATTGATTCAAGTGCATGCAAACATAACGTCCAAAAAAGTGATTATTGAAGCATTAACACCCGGCAGGGGTCTGGGTATTACACTATCAACTAATCCCACCATTAGAAGGCTAATGAGGCATGAAACACAGGGGGGATAACTGGGGAAATCAAGTGAGACTGTCTTGGCTGGTTAGGATCACATAGGAACTTGTAATTCCTTCTATCCACACTTCCACAAGCCAGGCTTAGTAACTCACTGGTATTGACCATTTGCCAGTAATCCGTACACAAAATAATGTAAGTCTATTAACATTGGTTACTGGAGGGAAATACAATATAGAGCACTTACTGTGTATAAATTATACTAGAAATTAATATAAGAAGATAGTAAATGTAAAAAATTTGTAAAATACAAAGTGTATAATATTACATACGGTAATAAGGACAAACATCTCACCAAGACTCAAAGTGCAGCGAGCGTTGTGGAGCAGGGGAGTTAGTGGCTGCCATACGAGCGCTCATCCCCAACACCAACGAGGGTTATTTGTTATATGGGAAGCCAATTTACCTATCAGTATATTTTTGTCATTTGAGTGGAAACCGAAGTACTTGGGGGAACCTGCACAAACATGGGGAGAATATACAGATGCTGCCCTTGGTCAGACTTGATCCAGGACCCCAGCGATGCAAAATGGATATGGATAATGTACAGCATATATGGAAATGATATAGGACAGATTTCTATTATATGGCACTATTATAAATTTGTAACCTAGTAGGTATTGGTGGGTTGAAAGTGAAAGGCAATCTGTTACATGGAAAGTGTAGAGTGGATGGAGTAGATTGATATATAGTTTCTTGGGAAATTATTCAGTAGAACTTGTATTTTATTCACTTAAAGAGGACCTCTCATGTCCTCATTAAGTGAGGTTTTATATACTGCTAGAAAGCCGACAGTATGGTCTGTGCCCCAGTGGTGGAGATATTGATGCGGTTAGTTTTGGCACCGATATCTCCCCACTGTCAGAAATGCATTTCTCATAGCTCAGTATCATTGCTGGGTGTTAAGGATGGCCCCCTATCAAAGTACAAGGCTATGCTAGGGTACTGTCAGGGGGGAGGCATTTCCTCACAGCCCAGCGATGACACTGAGCTATGAGGAACGCCCTTCTGACAGTGGGGAGATAACGGTGATATCGGTGATAAAAATAAAGACACTGATATCTCCACCCCTGAGGCATATACAGAGTAAGCCAGTAGTGCGATGGATTCAGTCTGTTGTCTAGCAGTGTGTAAAACCGAACTGTCATGAGGACATGAAAGGCCCTCTTTAAATGTCTGCTCCTTCTGAGCTTAAGAGTCCAGTGGGCGGTGCTAGTTGATGATTGGCAGATATATTTGTATGCATGGAAGGCTGTCAATCACTAAGTAGACTTAACGGGATAATACAAAATTAGAAAATATGTCTACTTTTTTCTCAGAAAGGTCTGTTGGTCACATAATCATCCTGCTTAGTGGTTAGGTCTGATTCCAAGGAAAGACACCATCTGAAAGAACTTTGTAAGTTCTGCCTGTGTTCGTGTAGTTTTCCTCCCACACACCAAAGACATACTGATAGGGAATATAGATTCTGATCCCTACATGGGACAGTGGCTGACAATGTCTGTAAAGCTCTCCAGTATATGTTGGCGCTATATAAGTAAGCTAAATGAATCAATAACCATATTAAAAGAGAATAATAGGTTATACTGAGTCTTTTGCCACAAAACTATATATCTACCTGTTCAGCATCCTCTCCCACTATATTCTTGCAGGATATGCCATATGTATAGATACTCAGTGTAGGAGTCACCTTATCCCAACACATTCCTGCCACTTATGGCTTGCAAAGGTGGCCAGGTTAAGAGAGCCAAGGTCACTAGGAAAGCCCCGAATTCTGCAAGGAGGCCCAAAAGAGGTAACAGAAGGTAAGCAGGGGCACATCTTCCATGAGGTGACCTGAGGCCTCCACTTATTATGTTATTGCAATAGGTAGGGGGTGATAATTATTACTCACGTACCACAGTCCTGTCCAGGCCATCTGTAGATGGCGCTGCACTTACTTCATGACACTAAAGAATGCCAGGATATTGGACATAGCGTAGGCTACCGTACGACCAGGAGGAGGTAGATGAGACCGGCCGAGACAAGAGAGTGTGGACTGGTGAGTAAAAATGATTGGCCACTATCTATTGCAATATTATAATAGGTAGTGGCCTAACATGTACTGGTAGAGATGAGCGAGTACTGTACGGATCCGCCGATCCAAACAGCACGCACGCATTGAAATGAATGGACGTAGCCGGCACGCGGGGGGGTTAAGCGGCCGGCCGGCATCAAAGCGGAAGTACCAGGTGCTTTCATTAATTTCAATGCGTGCGTGCTGTTCGGATCGGCTGATCCGAACAGTAGTCGCTCATCTCTAGTACTGGGGGGTGAGGGTAAATAAAAAAAGGTATCATATGCTGGGGGGGGGGGGAAGGGTTAAAAAATGGGGTCGTATATTGTATGGGGGCCTTAAAAAGGGGTCATAATACTGTGTGCTGGGCCAGAAAAAGGGTATGTTATACTATGTGAAGGCCAAACAAGAGAATCTTTGATCTGCCCATGGGGGACGTGTCCTAATTAGGGGTGCCCAATCACAAAACCAGAGATATCTGGGTTGGGTATGCTTTTTTTTGGAGGGGGGGTGAGGTTGCTTTTCTATAGTTAGCCTCAGGCAGCAGAGAGGCTCGATTTACCCTTTAAGGTAAGTATGATTTTTTTTTTTCTGAGGAGACCCCAGAGTATAATGCTGTAGCCATTTTAGTCTGATATGAATCTCCAATTTTGAGTATTCGGGTAGAACGGCTTGGTACAAACCAATTCGCCTATCTCCAATGCAAGTGTTGGACTGAGGTTTGATGGGCCCACTGGATAAAATGACTATGGAGGCCCATCCTCTAGCAAAACCTCAGAAATAAACCATATTACCCTCCAAATTCGGGTGTCTTCTGCTGTACCATGGTAGTGTTAGAACCTGAGCCCACAAGTCCAATGTTGTACTGAGCCATCCACTTATCTAGGATGACGGTGCTCGGAGATATTTCCATGTTGGTTTCAAGTTAATTCAGATTCCATAGAAAAAAATGTGGTGTTTATCACAAAGTTTTGCGCCAAGACGTGTACTGGACATGATGTTTATCTGTGAATCACATTGGGATGTGGTTTGTAAGGTTATGCCCTGGATGACTTGTAGCAGAGGCAGGAACACACTCTACAGTCTATTCTTAAGAAGGGTGGGACGAATCAAGAGAAATGATCACGTACATTTTTCATCCTTGGAGCCTGATACATCTAACATGAGATATTTAGCCATAATCCCATCCCATGCAGATACTGTAAAATGCTGCATTTTCTCAACGTGGCACTTCAGCCCAATAATCACGAAAAAAATGGTGAATTTCTGGAGATTGTTGCAATTGAAAAAATACAGGAGGTGGGGATAAGAGTAAACATTTTGGATGTCTTTTCTCGCACGGTTCATCACATGTACTCAATCACCGAGTCCAACCCGCCAAACCCACATCAGTCAGCCTGACAATATCCCACCATGCAATGCATGACAATGGCCAAAGACTAATCACACCATCCGTCCGTAAGGACAATGTTGTTTCTGAATAGGAGTTGTCGGACTAAGCGGGTTGTCAGATTTCCATGTGATATGTTTCCTGTTTGTAGATTACAGATGAGCAGATCTCAGTCTAGTTACATAGGAACACAATGGGCTCTGTACTATGAGACTGCAGGGGCTCTGTCATGTGCATAATGCCCAAGGCTACGGCAAGTGACATGACACAACCCATGACTTCAATGTTTCCTTTATACTTATAAATGCACTTGCCCATGTTGTAACATTGATGTCGTGGCACAAAGATTTGTCCTTTCTCCGCAACTTGTGTGTGAATCCTGAGTCTCCTTGAATTCCTATGCTAAATATAGTATTTTGTTTTTTTGTTTTTTTTTTCCTATGTACCTACAGGACTTCTTCTTCTTTATTCATTGCATGAACATTAGTCAAAGTCAAGAGCAAAGAGGGCATCAGAAGGTTGGAAAATGGATCCAACACCCTCTTAGAAATTAAGTTAAAAACAGATCAGGTTTTCTTTCCCATTGTTTTCCATGGAAGGCAGAGATTGTAGCCGGATGCTGAAAAATACCGTAAATGTCCTGCTCAATCTTGCCATGGGTTATTGAGCTGCGGAGACTCCTTCATCTGGGCCTTATCAATGTTGGAAAGTGGTGGTATGTTCACATGACGCAATTTGCAGATGATTTTGAACCAGGTTCCTCCCCAAAATGAGTTCCAAATCCCTTCTGGAATTCCGGCAGTGATCAATGCTTCTTTATCAGATCCTTGTCCTACTAGATAGGTGACATGAGACCGCCACTGATTGAACCCTTTGGATCTGTAGCTAACCAGTGAGAAAAAAAAGCCAAAGTCCTGCTTCTACTTCAGATGCAGGGTAGACCCGCTTCACATCTGCGTTTGGATTTCCATTTGGGGAGTCCGCTTGGGGACCCTCCAAACGGAAACCTATACGCATAAAGAAGCGGTTACCTGGGAAATCTGCGGACCCCATAGACTATAATAGGGTACATGTGGTTTCCACTCAGTTTCAAGCAATACTTTTCTCTTTGCATGTTTCGTGCAGAAAATGAGCGGAAACCACACAGACCCCATTATAGTCTATTGCTTAGGTAACCCATTTTTATTCATATAGGTTTCCGTTTGGGGGGTCCCCAAGCAGACTCTCCAAACGGAAACCTGAACGCAGATATAAACCAGCTTTGGGCCGGGGCTCCACGGGCTGTAAACGCCGAGATTTTACCGCAGCGTCTCTGCTGCGGGAAAAATTGTGCCGTTGTACAGTGCAGGAAAACAGGTAAAGTGGATGGGATTGATGCGAATCCCATCCCCACTTTGCGGAAGAAATCACAGCGCGGACATGCTGCGATTTGCAAAGCCGTTGCGGCTTTGCAAATCGCAGCATGTCAATTATATCTACGGAAACGCCGGCGGCTTCCCCATAGATATAATGTTAAGAGAAAGTCCGCAGAGGAAAACTCCATGAACTTTCTCTTCAAAGCGCTGAGCAAAGAACCGCAATGCGATCACGCAGCAGTTCTTCCTGCAGCACTTTATCACCGCGTTTACAGCCCGTGGGGCCTTAACCTTACACAGGAATAGATATTGGGGAGGAATCCGAGGAAGAAGACTGTCCCAAATTACTCTGTAAATTTTTTTGTATGAACCTGCCCTAAGATGATACTGCTTTATGTCACTTTAGAAAGGAGATACAGATAGATATTAGGTTCACACTAGTGCCAGGCTCTCCGTCATTCAGGTCCATTGGCGTCCAATGACAGATTGTCAGACTTCTACATACAGAGACTGGAGAATCCCATTGACCATAAGGTGTCCGCCATTTTTCAAATCTCAAAGCGGTGGAAAAAAAAAAATTCTCGGCACAGATGTGAACCCATTTTAACATCACAAGCACTAAAAAATTAGCAGGAGCTGCAACTATGAACCAAAAGCTGTAAGATCAGACTGTGTAACACAATGTTCTTGTTCCATTGCCATAGATCACCCCTAGGAAGTATCCAGGACAGCTGTTTGCATATGCATTGTACTGCACATCCTTCAGCTAAAAAGTGCCTAGGAGCTCCATATAATTCCACATGAATCTTTCATGAGACAGTAACCCAGACTGACTATAAACCGTAATTATACATAATAAGACACAAATGTGAATGCGCATTCAGCGTTACCCGCCGTACATTATATAGGAGGCGAGAAAATCAGTAGACGTCTTATTGTTTACAGAGATTTCACTGCAAAAGATGATCTCCGAGATTTATGAAATTGTCCCTAAGAAAAAGTGGCTTTGTTACACATAGAAACTGAAGATGAGCAGATAGGCTCGGCGTCAATCGAATTTGTTACAAATTTAATAAAAGTTTCAGATTTTGGCCTATCCAAAATTTGGGGGATTTTTTTGCACGTGAACTTCTGAAAATTGCATAGATTGAGGCAGTGCTTTATCTCCCAGATATATCTGCCCCAGCAAATAGAACATCCTTGTGTCAGAGCAAACTGCAAATAGAATTATATTCAGCAGCAGAAAAATGTGAAGCACCAGCTCTCAGCCACTGCAGTATCCAGGTGCCTAAGTAAGCCAGTGGACAGAGCCGAAGAACACAGAGATGGATCACATGACTCTGTTTTTAAATTTTAAAACCATAAAATAAAATGTAAAAGTTGAAAATTTAAATTTTAAAACTTTAAAAAATTTGACAGGGCAGGGGTTTTTAAACTGAATTTATTTAGAACAAATCAAAGTTTCCTGCCCATTTTCTGTCACCCGACCAGTCAGCCATGTTACTCTGGTCAGCACCACATCTGCTTCATTGTTTAACAGGCACAGCGCCATAGATTTTGTTGTGGCAGTGCCCAGTACTGCAGTTTTTTCCAACTAAGTCCAATACCAATAGATTGTTAGTTATCATGTTACTTTTAGATCAGGCCTGCAGGACAGCACCCCATGATGCATAGACACCGGGTCGGGGGGCCCCATGTCCTAAGTTCGCCACGTGACCCCACTATTCCTAGTTACGCCACTGACTGACACCATGTTCTCCTCTGACATGACTGACATGACTGTAGGCCTTAGTTGACAACATTGACAGAAGGACGTCAGGGAGAATGACAAAGTTTACATATCACAACGATTTTTGGAGGTGACTACATGTCACCATGTCAGCTTATAGGACACGCCATGCCCCATTTTAGTGAAGGGCACAAGCGATGTGCTAACCATGCCCCTTTCTTGTGACATGACTGCCACATACTTTGCCCGTGTCACATATAATATGACATAGACACATGACATTACACCAGGCCCGGGAGATTTGCCTACTCTTCTTGGACTTCGGGAGGTCACCCTTTATTTTTGGGAACCTCTTAGACTTTCTGGGATAGTGGCCAGTATTCTGTAGGCCGCTGAGCCCCCTCCTTTCCTGAGTACAATACATCTGTATACCCTGACACTAGGAATGTGAATTCTGTTGGGGGACTCATTTCGTTTGCCAGTCTTAAGAAATTCCGTTGCTGATGTGAGATGGTCTCGGAGTATTCAGGGGTTCCGACCTCTTAATAATTCTGGCACAATCCTTACCCCGGGCTCTGCCTACTTTCATAAAAAATCAGATTAATAAAGAATCAATAATGTGTCCACCTTTTGTGCCAAAGATGTATCACCTTTATATCCATCTGCACCAGAAAACTGGAATAGATGTGTCGGTACAGTCCCCCAATGTATCTCATGCCTCCACTTTTACCACTATATATACAGTCCTATGAAAAAGTTTGGGCACCCCTATTAATCTTAATCATTTTTAGTTCTAAATATTTTGGTGTTTGCAACAGCCATTTCAGTTTGATATATCTAATAACTGATGGACACAGTAATATTTCAGGATTGAAATGAGGTTTATTGTACTAACAGAAAATGCGCAATATGCATTAAACCAAAATTTGACCGGTGCAAAAATATGGGCACCTCAACAGAAAAGTGACATTAATATTTAGTACATCCTCCTTTTGCAAAGATAACAGCCTCTAGTCGCTTCCTGTAGCTTTTAATCAGTTCCTGGATCCTGGATGAAGGGATTTTGGACCATTTCTTTCTACAAAACAATTCAAGTTCAGTTAAGTTTGATGGTCGCCGAACATGGACAGCCCGCTCTCAAATGATCTGAAAACAAAGATTGTTCAACATACTTGTTCAGGGGAAGGATACAAAACGTTGTCTCAGAGATTTAACCTGTCAGTTTCCACTGTGAGGAACATAGTAAGGAAATGGAAGACCACAGGGACAGTTCTTGTTAAGCCCAGAAGTGGCAGGCCAAGAAAAATATCAGAAAGGCAGAGAAGAAGAATGGTGAGAACAGTCAAGGACAATCCACAGACCACCTCCAAAGAGCTGCAGCATCATCTTGCTGCAGATGGTGTCACTGTGCATCGGTCAACTATACAGCGCACTTTGCACAAATAGAAGCTGTATGGGAGAGTGATGAGAAAGAAGCCGTTTCTGCACGTACGCCACAAATAGAGTTGCCTGAGGTATGAAAAAGCACATTTGGACAAGGCAGCTTCATTTTGGAAACAAAAATTGAGTTGTTTGGTTATAAAAAAAGGCGTTATGCATGGCGTCCAAAAAGAAACAGCATTCCAAGAAAAACACATGCTACCCACTGTAAAATTTGGTGGAGGTTCCATCATGCTTTGGGGCTGTGTGGCCAATGCCGGCACCGGGAATCTTGTTAAAGTTGAGAGTCGCATGGATTCCACTCAGTATCAGCAGATTCTTGAGAATAATGTTCAAGAATCAGTGACGAAGTTGAAGTTACGCCGGGGATGGATATTTCAGCAAGACAATGATCCAAAACACCGCTCCAAATCCTCAGGCATTCATGCAGAGGAACAATTACAATGTTCTGGAATGGCCATCCCAGTCCCCAGACCTGAATATCATTGAACATCTGTGGGATGATTTGAAGCGGGCTGTCCATGCTCGGCGACCATCTAACTTAACTGAACTTGAATTGTTTGTCCAAAATACCTTTATCCAGGATCCAGGAACTGATTAAAAGCTACAGGAAGCGACTAGAGGCTGTTATCTTTGCAAAAGGAGGATGTACTAAATATTAATGTCACTTTTCTGTTGAGGTGCCCATACTTTTGTACCGGTCAAATTTTGGTTTAATGCATATTGCACATTTTCTGTTAGTACAATAAACCTCATTTCAATCCTGAAATATTACTGTGTCCATCAGTTATTAGATATATCAAACTGAAATGGCTGTTGCAAATACCAAAATATTTAGAACTAAAAATGATTAAGATTAATAGGGGTGCCCAAACTTTTTCATAGGACTGTATATATATATATATATATATATATATATATATATATATATATATATATATATATATATATATACACATATATATACCAAACATCTCCTCCCAGGACTGGTAAAACAGACACATCTGTCCTACAATATGTTAGTATGTCGATGCTTTTACATAAGACTTCTATCTAGCACAGCGACAAGCGTACCAGATGGAAGATGTCAATCATACGTCACTCCGCATTTACTAGGTTTATTCATTCTCAGAGTCAGTTTTGTTACATCTCTGGCTTTATACAAAGCATATTGTATGAAGCGTGTTATTCAAACCTGGCTGGGAATGTAGTGAATGGCAGGAATGCTGACTTAGTACTGGAAATCCAGTCCTCACATTCCTGCCTGCAATGACCCCGCTGCACTTTTTATTTCGGATATAATGTGTAACGTCACTCTAAAGCTCCGCAGTGGTCTGGTATCTGCATTGGCAGCACTGACATTCCTAGATCTACCTAGAATGACAATGGGCAGTGTGGGAAGGAGTGGACGGCAGTCACGATACTAAACAGATGTAAACTATCTTGCCGTCACTGTTTCCAACAGCTGTCAATCACCAAACAAGACACCCCTGAGGGCCAAAGTCAGCTACTCTGAAGGCTTGTCATCCTCATAGAGGCGTCACAGCGGGAAGCATTGTGGGACAGGTTACCTGTCAATTCACGTATTTCGGAGATCTACAGCTATAGACTTTGACATAAACAAACAAGCGGGGAGGTTGGAAGCTTTTCTTGAGAAGCACACTTGGAATCTGCTGGACAGAGGAACAATAGGAGGGACAATGGAATTAGCATCCAATTTGTATCCGATCCCCATAGGTTCAAGCCAAACCATGTTATCCCTCTTGCTCACTGCACGCCAGAGAAAAACTAAGCCGTGTAATTCTGAAGCTCCTGACAAAGACGAGTTATCCCGTACTCCTTTAAGGAGATTACAATGGTCCCAGTTGTTCAGCTCACGGACATCTCTTTAGTTTTTACTTGATTGACAATACCCTGGGAGATGTCACTTGACTCGTCTCCGTCATTGTCGAGCCCCAATGTGTGAGAGCTGCGTCCTGTGTTGTTTTTCAGGTGTTCCTCATAGTTGTCAGGGCTCGGGAATGATGGACATGGAGCAGGGATCACATTGCTGGACAACTTAACACCAGTTGGTGTCTGTTAAAGGGGACAACAAAAATCATTTACAATTCCATTAGGCAAAAAAGGAGACAAAACTCAAAAAACAGCATGTGTGGAATGTCAATGTAATAATGCAATTGACAGTTTTCTTCTGGTTTCCTGGTACCACAAAGCCTTCTTTGACAGCCTATTAAAGGGGAGCATTGTGGGCTCTGAGCAGTGGCACTGCATACATTTGTGAATGTTCTGCATAACTTGGATTCTAGTTAATGCCACAGTTATAAAATATCCCGTCAAACTCTTTTACCCATTGACCAAGGGCATTGGTGTATGGAGACCTAGTGAACTTAGCCGATGTGAAGTACAGTGCAGAGCATTATCTGCTATTATACTGAATGCCATTGAGGACTGCATGTGCGCCTTTCTCAAACATATATTTTCATACATGCATTCTCAATGGGTCAGGGCACAATGGCTACATTGTGTTCCGGTAATAATACATGTGAGGATCAAATGTGATTTGCAGTTTTTGTCAAATATTGCATAATGAATAATTGGCTAAAAATCAGTTTTAGGAGCCATCTATAGTCGCATCTACATGTACATAATTTGTGGTATATAGAATAATACAGTATAGAATATTAGGGCTCCTTCATGCAGCCAAAATTTATGATGATTTTGAGATGGATTCTGCCTTAAAATCAGTAACAACTTCTGCCCTGATTCTGCCGTGCATGATGCAGAACACTGAAAAAATAAGTGTCGTGATCCATCGTGAAACAAATTTCACAGCAATGTGAGCCACTTCTGATCAGCGGGGGGCAAGATCAAGGGGCAGAAATGGAAGAGGAATTTAAGGTGAAAACTTCACTCAAACACCTCTTCTATTTCCTACATGTGAATATGCAGTGTCCGCATGCAAACTCGACCGTGTGCATGAAGTCTTAGCGTTCACAAACACAGACCATTTCATTTCTATGGCAGCATACACACAACTGTGTATTATCACGGACCCGTGTATGTGGCGGTGACCGGAGGGTAATTCTCAGGCAGGGTCGGACTGGGATGTCTAGGGCCCACCAGTGGAATTGTTTCTAGGGGCCCACCGCCAGGACCCTGCAGATCAGCGGTACCGAGACAGGGCGGTTAAAGGTAATGACATGTTGGGAGCCATGCTACTCACGCACTATACCATGTGCACTACATATACCTACTGCTACAGCCTGTATGGCAAGTGAACAGCATGGCTCCTAGAAATGTTACCATTACCCGTAGCTGAAGTGTCCTGGAAAAGCTGATCTGCAGAGGTCCTGGCTGTTGTATCATCGCAGATGTAATATTGATGGCCTATCCTAAGGACAGACCATCAATATTAGAAAGATGGATAAATCCTTTAAAGTGGTTGTCCAGGAATTGGAGCAACTCATGTGCTGGGCAGGAGGTGTAAAATAAAAAACAAATAAATAAAAAAAGAATACTCATCTGTCCTTGGCGCTCCGTTGTCTGCCGCCAGTGTCCATTCAGTCTCATACTGGCACTACTTGCTGGGAGTCCTGCACCTCATGTGATCGCTGAGACCAATTAGGTACAGGAACTCCAGAAATGAGGCCATGAGACCAAACACAGGCAGGGACAACGGGGGGCTGGGGACAGGTGAGAAGGCTCTTTTAAAAAAATATATATATATTTTTACACCTTCCTGGCGGCCACCACAGTGATCACTCCAGTTTATAGACAACCTGTTTTAAGGGGTTGTCTGGGCCAAATATTTTATGGCCACTTCACTGGTCCCCCATAATGTATGGGATACAGTGATGGGGTCATTATACTGTGTGGGAGCAGTGATGGGGTAACATATTGTGCAGAAGGGGGATGTTACACTGTGTGGGGCATATTAAAGGGGTTTCCAGGGTTAAACTTTTTTTATGGCCTATACTCTGGATAAGCCATAAATACCTCAAACCCCACATTGCAGAAACACAACGTCTGCGGCTACTACAGAAAAAACCAGCAAAGTGAATGAAATATAATCAAATTTAACTCATCCGCACACTGCAGGAAAAAAGATGTGGAACAGCCACAAACTCTAAAATGTGAGCGCTTCTAAAAACATGGCCGGTTACTTTCAGCTGCGCAATTGGGAGAAAGTGCGGGGAAAAAAAACACTGTGGAAAAAATACATTGAGATTCGCCGCTATTTTTTTTAGCCGCATCTCACTGTTGGGCCTCATCCTTATTATCTCAATAGACTGAGCATTATACTATAAAGCTGAGTTCACACAGAGTTTTCTGGTCAGGAATTTGGTTCTATTGGGTTAGAGTTCTATTGGGAGGCTTTTTTGGAGGATGATTTTGAGGTGGATTCCTGACCAAACAACTCCGTGTGAACTCAGCCTTAGGGCTCGTTCACATCTGCGCCCGGTCTCCGTTCTGCAGGTTTCCATTTCCTGCACAAAACAGAGGCAGGAGATGGAAACCTGCAGGAGGCTCTCTCACCCATTCATTTGAATGGGTGAGAAAGATGTCCGGCTGTGAGCAGCGGTGAGCGTTTTATGCTCTCCGCCATTAAACCGATTTTTTAAAATCGGACACAGAGTCGAACACGCAGTACTCTGTGTCTGATTTAAAAAAAAAAACCGTTTTGCGGCGGAGAGCATAAAACGCACACCGCCGCACCCGGTCTGACAGCTTTCTGTCTTCTATATGCAGAAGACGGAAAGCTGAGAACGGACTGCCGAACACTAGTGTGAACCTAGCGTCAGCCTAAAGCCCCATGTAGCAAGACAAAGCAAAAAGCGCTGCGGGAAAAACCCCGGCGGCAACACATCAGTTTTTCCTGCAGCGCTTATTGCAGAAACTCCGCAGAGGTTTCCTCTGAGGACTTTGTTTCCTTTAGGGTAAGTTCACGCGGGGATTTTTGGTCAGGATTTTGAGGCCGTATCTGCCTCAAAATCCTGACCAAAAAGACGGCTCCCATTGAAATCAATGGGAGCCGGTCATTTCTTTTTTTTCCGGGAGCCGGTTTGTTCCAACTCCCAGAAAAAGAAGCGTGGTGCTCATTCTTCAGGTCGTTTCGCCTCGCGATTCAGCCTGAAGACACTCCCCCTTCCATCTAGGCCCATTTATTGGGCCTAATCTGGAGCAGAGTGCGTGACTGGATGCCGGTGCAGTGCACCAGCATTCAGTCGCGGCTACCCAATTTTTGGTCCGGAACCTGAGGCGGCCTCCGCCTCAGGTTCCGGACCAAAAAACCCCGTGTGAACTTAGCCTTATACCTATAGGGAAACTGCAGGTGTTTCTGTAGATATAAGTGACATGCTGCAATTTCCAAAACCGCAACAGTTTTGGAAATTGCAGTGTGTCCGCCGTGTGTGTTTTTCTACAATGTGTGGATGGGATTGCACTCACTGCGTTCAGTAATGCATTCGGGGAGTCCGCATGGGGACCCTCCCAAACAGACTACCGAACGCATTAGCAGACGGTGTGCAGTGAAAGCACACAGACTATAATGGGGTCCATGTGCTTTCCGTGCGGTGTCTGCATAGAACATGCGGACAGAAAAGTACTTTACAATCTACTTTCCTGTCCACATGACTCATGCGGACACCGCGTGGAAAGCACACGGACCCCATTATAGTCTATGCGGTCCGCGTACTTTCACTGTACACCGCTTGCTAATGCGTTTGGTAATCCGTTCGGGGGGAAGGGGGAGGGGGTTCCCATGCAGACTCCCCAAACAGATCACCGAACGCAGATGTGAACCAGGCCTTATACATATACCATATATACAATACAATATACACATACAATACTATAGCACATATACATTTATATACATTCATATACCATATAAGTCATATATATACTTGTATGAATACTATATATACACACACACACACATATATACATACACATTATTATAGTATACAGTATATACTCACACATACCTGTATACAAACATACAGTACTCACACAGTATACAAGACACATACTTTACACAAATGTACATACATACATATTAAACATACAGATTTTACAAAGAGTTTACTCACCTATTCCAGCAGTAGTGAACTCAGCAGTCGGCTCCCTGTCCTCCCCACACGCTGCGATGTAAGAGGACTCAGTGTGAGGAGGAGGGGGAGGGGGAGAGAGGAAGTGCGTGTGGGCAGCAGGGGAAACCTCACAGGAGAGCAGCAAAGCAGCTGCAGGTAAGTGAAGGGAGAAGCCATTAGCTGATGCTGAAAAAAGACACGTTGTCCTCCGATGTGTACTTCTTCAGCTAATGGGGGCCCCTGTGTGTGGAGGCAGATGCATTGGCCAGGTGCCCGGTTGGGGCCCCTGGCCATCCCGATCGGGCCCCGACCAATGCATCTGCATTGGTAAAAATCAAAACTTTAAGTCAGGGCTCGGGGGCCCACCGGGGGATTCCCCGGTACACCGGTGGGCCAGTCCGAGCCTGTTCTCAGGACAGGTCCTATATCTGCCCATTTTGTCAGCCCTGCAAGTAAAAGGCCCTATTTACTTATCAATCCTCATTCCTGCTCAGGGCCACTGGCATTTCACCTTCTGTGGAGGCGGCTATGATCAGGAGAGGCGATCGGTAAGTAAGGCCATGAGCCTGTGAACCCCACAAACCCTGCTATGATTATACTCAGGCGGGTCTTTTCAGACCCCTGAGAATAATGATCAGAGGACTAGGAGAGGTGAGGGATCATAAAATAAAACACTGTTACTTACCTCTTCTGCACTCCAGAAGGCTTTGGGCCTATGTGGTGACGTCCCAGACATTATGTGGACCGGACCTCCATCATTTTGCATCGCAACCCAATGCCGGCTCATGTGACATCTGGTCCATCATTGAAGATGACTGCCATCAGCAGGGAGTGCGCTGGAGCCCAGGAGAGGTAAGTAACACAGTTAGGGGGAGTTCACACGGAGTTACGTGCCGCGAGATTTGGCACGTAGACGCCGCGTGACCCTTTGAGTTCAATGGGAGCGGAGAGCGTATGCGCCATGCTAGTTTGCGGCCGTGCATTTATTCACGGCCGCAAACTAGCGCGGCGCATACGATCCCCGCTCCCATTGAAATGAATGGGAGCGTGTACGGCACGCAAAGGGTCACGCGGCGTACACGTGCTAAATCTCGTGGGACATAACTCCGTGTGAACCCGGCCTTATTTATATTTGTATCCTCCCCTGGGTCTCTGATCATTATACTCTGGGGTCTGAAGAGATACATAATACTGTGTGCAAGGGCCGCTATGGGGCAAAATAGTGTGTGCAGGAATGTGGTTTCTGCTGACACGGGGGGAGGGTTTGGTCGGTCTTTGTCGGTGGAAGGGGCCATGTCAAATGTTCCTCTTGGGGCCCAGCCATTCCTAGTTACACCGCTGATCAGGGGCCCTATCACTGTACCAGCAGTGTTGCAGGTAAATGCCTGAACTTCATGGCTAACTGTTACTGATGGATTGTTAGAGAGGCAGACGGACGGTCCTTACACTTATTAACCAATATCTTCCCCCTCGCCCATAATCAACTTATACTAATAATAAAGACACGGACACAGAATATACCTTTTGTGTGGGTGGAGGTCGGCCACAGCTTATTTATTTATAAAACTATGAAAAACCGTAAACGTTGAGTTGCCATGGAAACCAAATTGTAAACAACAATATAAATCAGATGCAGATCAGGGGAGAATATCCCGGCCCCGGCCCGCGGAGGTGCAGACATAACCCCGTCTCCCCTCCTTCCTCTGCATTACCGCCCTCCAGCTGTAACTGGCATAATAGAGACCAGGGTGCACTGAAAGAAAAAGAAAAAATTACCAAAACGAAATAAAAACAACTCCTCCGCCTCACAAATAAATACCAAATCCAAACAAAACACCGCACCAGCGGAACAACCACCACTCATACATAGTTTACTTTTTATTATTATTTTTTTTAATATACAACACGAAAGAAAAAGAAGGAGGGAAGATTTCCACAGCTCGCCTCCGTGCTGGCCGGCTGCCGGTGAAAAGAGGAAGAGGGTGCGTGACCAACCGGGATAAGAAGGGGAGGGAGAAACCAAAGCCGGGCAGCATGAAGGGGGAGAGAAGGAAATGAAGCCGGATCAGACCAAAGCAGGAGTAACAGGTAAGCACCACGGGAAAGGGGGGAAAAAAGAGGGGGTGAGGGGGAACATCGAGACTGCTAAAAAACACCCACCTCACAGTCTATAGAGTCCTCCTGCCGTCCGTCACTTTCCAATTTCCTGTGTATAAGTCTTGATGGCACCAGACTGCCTCATTAAGTAGGATGCCAATGACTGCGATGGTGGGTGCATTCCCAGATATATTTCCTATTCTCTCCCTCAACCTTGCGTCTGCTCGGGCTTAAATTCTATTCTTACCTGTTTCCACTGCTCTTGTGCTCCTCTGTATTCTTCCAGTTCTGCTCCTTTTTTCTATTCTGTGTTCCCCCCTCTGGATTGATGGGCGTGGCCGTAGTTGGTACGCTCCGGCCCCTTTTATTCTGGAGTCGGAGCGGACGTCTTCCTTTCGGCTGCCACACAAGCGAGAGATCTCTCACCCCTTACGGTCTCATGTTGGTTGTTTCTGGTTGTGTTTTACAAATCAAACAAGTTCAAAGGTTAAAGGTTAATAAAAGCTGTGGCCGACCTCCAGCCTACAGGTTTTTCTGTGTCTTGTGTCATTATTTCCAAGGTTAAGAGTTTTCCTCCAAAGTTGAGGGATTAGTAAGGTATCGTTTTCTCCATCCTCGCAGTCTCATTGACACGTACAGAGATAGCAGCGTTAACCGTCAAATATAATGTTTTAAGATCTTCATGGCACAGAGTGTTATCTCGGGTGTGCCAATGACTTTTCAATGACTTTATTGTTAAGATATCCCACTGCAGCAAGTTATCACACTTCAGTGTCCTGCGGTTCCAAGACACTGCTTAGGTCTATGATTGGGCCTCAGCGGTCACATTGGATGTCAATGACATGAAGCTTTTGCCAATGAGTCATGGCGTTGATGCCACCCACATGATCCAAGTCTTTTGACTTCACGAAGAGAAGCCAACAGGGACACTGGGGAATAAAGACCAGATGATGTGGCAGAGCCCAGGAGTAGTGTTTTTCTGGGCCTCTGATTATTATTCTATGGGGTCAATGGGAGAAATGGGAATTTGCTCCAGCCAGCCAGTCCCCTATTTTGGATTGAGGAGAGGCAATAACCTGAAACTGCCTTCTGCAGATGGGTCTCTCTTACTTTCTACAAAACGTTCTCGCTTGGTTTTATTCTCAGGGTTTCAGGGAAACCAGACATGGATTCATAAGGAGATACCTTTGAAAAAGTGTCAAGATCCTTTTTTCCACAAAGTAGGATTTTTTGCATATTCCTTTTCCAAAATAAGCATGGTGTGCATGGTCTAATAGGTCCCTGTACACTGAGGCCTGGAAGGGGGCAACATTTCCTTACGAAGACATGGAGTGTAGGTGTTGTTAGATTATAGACTATAGATTTCAATGGGACAGCACTGCAATACCTACATTCACCACTACAGTTTTTATGGCAAGTGATCGGCGTGGCTCACGCAATGTAAACAATACGGAAAGCCGTGCTGTCTGGGTACTGGTGAGCTACAGAGGTCCCGGTTGTCGGACCCCCACAGATCTAATAATAATGACTTGTCTTAATCAGGATAATCCCATTAAATGTTTCCAATCTGGATTACTGGTGAATCTGGGTGACTATTAGAAGACTAGAAGTAGATATAACTAAGAATATATTGCATCTTTACAGGAGACAACTTTACCTAATTTTGATGGATGATGTCACAAGGATGAGGTTACTGAGTTTTCTCTACAGAAATATCTTTTAGACTTCTGCACAGCTTCTATTCACTGCAACAGTCACAAATCTTTATATATATCTCTCCATGTCATGTTGTCTGTGACTAAGATGGTGATGTCTCCGCTACTGACAGAGGTATGAGTCCCTGAAGACAGGCTCAGCTGGAAAGGAATTTATATTCGTGAGGTTTCTGGTTCTGGGATAGATTTCTATGGGGATTTGGAGGGAATGAGTAAGAAGAAATGATAGACTATTTCTCAAGAACTTCCCTTTGCCGATGGGTCCGTCCTGCTTATTGTTTTCTAATCTTTAGCAATAATTAAAATCTACAATTAATATGTAAAATGTAATGATCTAAATACACCAACACTGTATAGCAGGCCAATATCATCTGTCTACATGACCTTCTTCTGCCTATACCACCCTATGAGTTGACCATCTCACATCTATGACATCATCCATCATGCTTAAACAACAAAAGCAATACTCCAAGGGCTGAAATCATCCCCCCCCCCTGTGCACCGGCTTCCTCATTTGCATACGACTTCAAAGTTGTTGTTTTTTTTCTGTATCTATAAAAGAGATATACACGAGAATGGTATGGTGTATATCAGTGGCATAACTAGGAATGGCGGGGCCCCATGGCGAACTTTTGATATGGGGTCCCCCCCCCAACCGACATCGACCGACCCCCTCCTCCGCACTCTATTATGTCCCTTAGTAAACCCTGCACACGGTATTATGTCCATTAGTGGCCCCTGCACACAGTATTATGTCCCTTAGTGGCTCCTGCACACAGTATTATGTCCCTTAGTGGCTCCTGCACACAGTATTATGTCCCTTAGTGGCCCCTGCACACAGTATTATGTCCCTTAGTGGCCCCTGCACACAGTATTATAGCCCATAGTGGTCCCTGCACACAGTATTATGCTCCATAGTGGCCCCTGCACACAGTATTATAGCCCATAGTGGACACCCATTAACAATTATTTTACTCTGGGGTCTTTTCAGACCCCAGAGTATAATAATCGGAGACCCGGAGGAATAAAAACATAAAAAATTACTGTTTCTTACCTGTCCCCCGGCTCCTACGCTGTCTTCTCCGCTGCTGTCCTTGTTCTATGACGTCAGACGTCACATGACCCGGGAAGTAGGCCGGGTTCATGTGACGTCAGAGATGTCAGACAAGTAGGAAGGAGGCCTTGCAGGAGGCCTGTGTTTGTTACGTTTCCTTACCTCTCCCGGTCCGCCGATCATTATACTCGGGGGTCTGCAAAGACCCCCGAGTATAATGATAGCAGCGGTAGCGGCTGTCACCGGGCCCCTAATGTCCCGGGCCCTGTGGCAGCTGCCTCCGCTGCTATGGCGGTAGTTACACCCCTGATTACAATGTTGACTGTAAATTCGTGCTGATACTTAGATATGCTTGGGGAGGGGATAGACTCTCTTTAGTTGTGCTGTTGTGCCAATAAAATATAAAGCTTACCGCTCCCCGGTCTTCTATTTCTAGCTGTGGCTTCTGTTTACAGCCCATTTGTAACCCCCTGCCCCCTCTTACCGACCCCCATGCTCCAAGAAGATTAATTTGCAGGCCAGAAAAAGCGATTTTGGGAGAAAACTGATAAATGGATTTCTTCAGTACAGGTATGCCTAGAATAACCTAAAATAGTGGGGGCAGCACGATGGCTCAGTGATTAGCACTGCTGCCTTGCAGCGCTGGAGACCTGGGTTTGAGTCCTGCCATGGACAAGATCTGCAAGGAGTTTGTATGTTCTCCCCGTGTTTGCATGCATTTCCTCCCATACTCCAAAGACATTCTGATAGGGAGAAATGTACATTGTGAATCCTATATGGGGCTCACAATCTGCATTAACCCCCCTTAAAAATCTAAAATAACAATAATAGATTGCCTTTAAGGAGAGATTGGAGTCTTTAACCATTAATTCATGCAATTTTTGTAACAATTTTAGAATTTTTGTAACTGTTAGTGTTACGGTATATTTATTTTCACCATACTTTGTCATGGTGTAATTAGGAAAATATTTCACAATGCTAGTTTGGCAGCAGAATGACAGTGTGTTTGGCCTTTGGCTATTAGGTCATGCTGGGAGTTGTTGTAGTTTCACCAAAACTGGAGATTTACAGGTTGGGGACCACTACTCTGTTTCCACACACTGAAATATCCTTACTGAAGGCCAAAAAATACATAAAATATAACCTTTAATTAATTTCATTAAAATCCCCAATAACCAGTCCCCTTGGATACTCCCCAATAAGCCTCTGTTTAGATAGTTTCAGAGGACGAAGCCCCAGTGTAGAGATTGTTATGGCACAGGTATATATAAGGGTACATGCACACTACGTAACGCCGGGCGTGTATGAGAGCCGTACACGCCGGCGTTACAGCAGGGCTGCCGAACACTTCCCATTCACTTCAATGGGAGCGCTCGTAACAGCGGCGTTTATGAGCGCTCCCATTGAAGTGAATGGGAAGTGTTCGGCAGTCTGCTGTAACGCCGGCGTGTACGGTTCTCATACACGCCCGGCGTTACTCAGTGTGCATGCACCCTTACTTTACATTATAATACATATACTATGTATCAACCCTGCTCCTCGTTCATACACCACACTGCTGGCCAATAAATATGCTAAAAACTTTCTGCAATTCCTCTAACACTCAGGTAGGTATGGCACCCATACATATACAGAACCCCTAACTGGTTAGCTGTGCTTAATCCATTGTACTTCCTCTACGCGTTTCCCTGTAATCGGTTCATCAGGAGGATATAAGTGCTGAGCAGTGTCTAATAGATATACAATATGCGGTGAAAATCGCAGTTCACAGGACCATTGTGGTTGGCTCCACTACTTATGGACTGACACTGGACGTTGTATCGTCCCATCCCTAAATAGCTAGAGCGGGATAGGCAACACCTCTCTACCCCACCCCCTTTCCCCACTGCCCCAATCCATGTGCAACGGGTGGTTTCTATCCGTGAATGGATGGAGCTAGTCACGAGGTGTGCTTAGCTGGACCACTACTCTATTTCCAGTAAATCCTATGTTCATTGAATAAATTTATGTCTCTTCTATAGCTTCTCAAGGCTTTAAAGAGGTTTGCCAAGATCTTGATATTGATGGCCCATCATGAGGTTAGGCTATTAGTATCAGTTTAGTCATACCCAATGATCAGTTGAGTGAAGGGTCACCGCACTCCAGCAAACACAGACTCCCCGACTAGGCACAGTGCCATACATATTGTAGTGACTGTACCTGATACTGTAGCTCATTGTTACTCAACTCCATTCCCATTCAGGATGATATGTATGACTGTGCGCCTGGTAAACCAAACAAAGGACAAGGCGCTGGTTAGGGCACCACCGTCCATTTAGCCAGCTGATCAGTGGGGGTGCCAGAAATAGGACCAGCACCAATCGGATATCGATGCCTTCTTCTAATGATACTGTAGGTCAGTGTTCCAACCTTTTCAGACTCAGGGCACCCCTGGAAAAAAAAAATGGGATAAACAATATACATAAAATGATGTATGTCATTGGGCTTTTCAGCTTTGTTGACAGGTCCTCTTTAAAGTACATTACAAAATCTCAGCACTTTTAATGCATCATTTATGTCCAGTTTGGGTATGATGATGATAATACATACAGTATAGAATTTTTACATTTTAATTTTTATTGCTGTATATCACTGTATATTCCTCCTTTCCTTTCATGTAGGTGCGGTCCTGTATTATTACACATAATATACAGTGATCTGCACGGCCTACTGTATCGCCCCCTCTCAAATAGCCTAAAGCGAATTGTCAAGTGTGAATGAGCCCTGGAAAGAAAACATTCTTGGATCCTGTTTAGTTTCAACAAGTGCCAGCAGATGGAGCGTATCTCAGGATTAGAATCTGGGCGAAATGACAGAGCTCTGCTCTTACACCGCTCATGGATCTCACTACCAATGGATGTTGTAATTATACATTATTGTGCTATTATATCATGCAATTTAAGAGTTGGATGGAACTACTAGAATGGGATCTTTCTGGTCTCCAAGCACTCACGCATTTTGGGTTGACAGGTTACTCAACACAGTTTATGCCCTGGGGCAGGGGTTAACAACTTTTGCAACTCCAGCTGTTTTGAAACTACAACTCCCAACTTACTCTTGCTTGGCTGTTCTCACTGCTTCCATAGACGTGAATTAAGCATGTTGGGAGTTGTAGTTTTACAACACTTGATGGTTGCTGACCCTTGTGTCTAGGGAGTATAAAAAGCAAATGCAGACCCAGAGCAAAAATCAAAATGGTGCTGATGGCACTGGTTCCTTCTGTCACATTGACTGTACCATCAGGGACGTAACTATATGGGGTGCAGAGGTTGCAATCACTACCGGGCCCTGGAGACTCAGGGGTCCAAAGGCCTCTCTACACCAGCATTATAGAAAGCACAAGGTTA